>NC_134867.1:29199520-29499520 GCF_049852395.1 Peromyscus maniculatus bairdii
ATTTTATATCTTGCTGTCCAAAATCTCACAGTTAGACGTAGAGATTTTGATGACATTTTCTAGCAGGAGAAACAGTAAAAACCCATTCACATCTGGCTTAATCCCGTGGTTTGTGTACTCACCGTTAAATCTACCTGATTGCAGCAATGGAGGAATTGATTACATGAAAACAAACAACTGTATCATAGATGTCTGACCTCAGGTAAACTCAGAGCTCAGTGCCCCTGTTCTGTTGACTCTGGACTGTCATAGCCGTGTGTCGCCCTCCTCTCTCAGATGAAGCTCTGAAGCCCAGGACCAGACATGTCTTATCTTCTCAGAGAGGGTTCTGTGTCCTCCTTTACACAGCTCTGGTCTAGCTCTGATCTCAGAATCTGTCTGTTCCTTTTGTCTAGCTCACAAGGTTAAAGAAATTAAATATTCCGTAATGCTGTCATGTAAGTTATAAATTTGGTTTCTACTTGATTAAAAAAAAAAGAATTAGTGCCCCCTTTCTTTTTCTCCTCTATTTCTCTCTCAACACCAAATCCACATGTTACATCTCAGCCATATTTCAGTTGACTATTATCACTTCACCTCTTTGATTTTCAGCATCCTAGACTCTCCCCTCCTTCCTCGCCTTCTCTCTTCACTCCTCTCTCCTTCACAGACCTTCTCTTCTTCTTTGCCATACCCTAGGACTCAAGCCTTGGCTTGCACTTCCCTTATGCCTACACGCATTCTCTTGGTCACCTCTTCACGGCATAAGGTTTGGGATTCAGTCCAAGTGTTAACTACTTGAGAGTTTATTTTTCCATCCAGGATCTTGCCCTTGCATTTCAGATGTCCACTTGCTGTGTCTGCATCCTCACTGAAATGTAACGTGTAGTTTTCCCGTGTGGAGCACCAACTCTGTTTTCAAAGCATACTTAAACATCAGCAGCTCTCTCCCTGCCCCCCACCCCCACCCCCAGGGTGAAAGCTGAAAGATCAGAGAAGCAGAGCAGCAGCCACTAGAGACTTTTTACTTCTACGAGTCCTCAGACTGAATGGGGGCGAGATCCTGTCTCCACCCACCTTATTTTCCTGTCTCCACCTCCCTAGTGCTGGGATCAAAGGTGTGTGCTACCTCCACCCTGCTGTTTCTCTTTTAGACTGGTTCGATCTTTTATAGCCCAGGGTGGCTTTGAACTCCTGATCTTCATGCTTCCTCCTCCCAAGCTGCCCCTGCTTATACTGTATAGCATGAATCTTAAAAGGTCTTATCAATAAAATCAAACCTGGAGCCAGGTATTGGGGTGAATGCTGGAAGATCAGAGAAGCAGAACAAGCCACAGCTACCTCACCTTGCCAATTCCTCAGCTGATCCTGTTTCCTCAGACTGGAAGCCTCTGTGTACTCATCAAGATGGGTCTCAGCTGAACTGTGCTGCTCAAAGCCTAAAAGCTATCCTCATGCCTTAAATACCTTTCTGCTTCCTGCCATCACTTCCTGGGATTAAAGGCTCTTTTTACCATGCCTGGCTGTTTCCAGTGTGGCCTTGAACTCACAGAAATCCAGGCAGATCTCTGCCTCTGGAATACTAGGATTAAAAGCATGTGTGCCACCATTTTCTGGCCTCTATATCTAGTGGCTGTTCTGTTCTCTGACCCCAGATAAGTTTATTAGGGTGCACAATATTTGGGGGAACATAATATCACCACAATACTGCTCTGGGCCAGACCAGTATGTCTCTCTCCTGTCCTCCCAGGACTTCTCAGCTCTAGGTCTCACTGCTTATTCTCAGGCTTCTCTTTGGTCTTGAAGTCTTAACAGAATTGATCAGATTGATGCTCTTACTCTTTTCTCCCTTTGCTTCCTCTTCAGAACCCTCCTTATTCCTCCAACCCTCTTCCTCAGATGTCCTTCTTGTTTTCTCCCTTCTTTGCTCCTTCTCCAAAGGCTACTCTCAGCCTGACCCACAGACCTGGCAGCCGGACCATGTTGTTGGGAGGCAGCTCTCCATTGGTGTCTCAGGCGTGTGCACAGCTCATCTTCTGAGTGTTTACGGCTCATTTTTTTTTTTTCCTGGACAGGTTTTCAAGGACAGAAACCACATTCCTTAAGGGCAGTGTATTTGCTGTTGGCACACGTTTGCAGCTCCTATATAAATCATGGCTTCCTAGTTCCGTGTTACTCTCCTGCAGCACACGTCACCATAGAAACAGACAGACCTGGCCTTCATCAGTTCGTTACATCAGCCTCTGGAATCAGGGCTCAGGGAACCAGTATAGTGGTGCTGTTCTGACAACTGCTGTTGCTAGGTGTCGTCAACTGTCCTTTGCCATCAGCCAACCAAGAACTGGTGTTGCCTTTGTCAGCATCCATGAAGCTAGACTGATAATTTTTCAATTTGCAAGTAGGGTAAAATCTGGCCTTTCAGAACTCCTAACCACTGTCCTGAACCTTGCTTGTTAGCTCCATGTCCATCTACTATAGGTCTTTGTTTTTGTTTTTATTTTCTCTTTTGGCTCTTTACTCTTTGGGTGCCTGCCACCTAGCTCCCAACTAAATCACAAAGAGTCTTATTCCTTCTTATGAATGCCCGGCCTTAGCTTAGCTTGGCTTTTTTTTTTTTTTTTTTTTTTTTTTTGCCAGCTTTCTTAACTTATCCTGTCAATCTTTTGCCTCTGGGCTTTTACCTTTCTGTATTTCTGTATACCTTTCTTTACTTCTTACTTTGTGGCTGGCTGTGTAGCTGAGTGGCTGGCCCTTTCCATCCTCCTTCCCTCCTTTTCTTGTTCCTTGAACTTTTCTTCCCAAATTTCTCCTCTTATTTATTCTCTCTGCTTGCCAGCCCCATCTATCCTTTCTCCTGCCTTGCTACTGGCCATTCAACTTTGTTTGTTTGTTTGTTTGTTTTTCAAGACAGGGTTTCTCCATGTAGTTTTGGTGCCTGTTCTGGATCTTGCTCTGTAGACCAGGCTGACCTCAAACTCACAGAGATCTGCCTGGCTCTGCCTCCCAAGTGCTGGGATTAAAGGTGTGTACCACCGCCACCCAGTGGTCGTTCAACTCTTTATTAGATCAACCAGGTGTTTTAGACAGGCAAAGTAACACAGCTTCACAGAGTTAAACAAATACACCATAAGTGAATGCAGCACATCTTTGCATCATTAAACAAATATTCCACAGCATAAACAAGTGTAACACATCTTTAACTAATATTCTACAGTAATATACTTCTGGATGAGCCTTTGTTTAAAGTAAGAACTTCATTTGTTGACCTTGAGCCTCTGTTCCCTTTTCTAGACCATGCCCTGGGTTCCCAAGAGTCCAGAGTTTCCTGGTTAACAGCTCTGCTGTGTTGCTAGATTTCCATGAGCTTCCTATAGGCAGAGCCTGCTGCCGAAGGGTCCATTCATAGGTTTGAGAGGAGATGAAGAGCTGGCTGGTTTGGGGGTGATAGAAAGAGTAGACTGAACATACAATTTAGGGTCAGTGTCATGGACTTTACCAGGAAACTTGTTAGAAATGCAAACTTGATGGTCCTACTGTAGGACAACTAAGTCAGAAACTTTGCGTATGGGCCACTGATGCAAATTCAACAATCTGGAACTGTAGTGATATTTTGTTTGTGATCTAACAAATAAAGCTTGCCTGAAGATCAGAGTGCTACATGAAACTAGTCCACATTGCATGTGCATAGAGCTCCAGCCAGTGCCTGTTGTAAACTGACATTTCCTGTCCTGACTGCCTGGTCCTAAATAACTGACTCAGAGGCTGAATATGAATTATAATGCTCAGCCAATCGCTCAGGCTGGCTGGTTAACAGCTCTGGAGTTACCAAGCTAACTCTTACACTTGAATTAACCCATATTTCTATCTATGCTTTGCCACATGGTGCATGGCCTGTTACCTCATTTTTCACATGTCTTGCTTGATTGGTGGCTGGCTGATGTTTCTCTCAACTCCCCTGACTCTGCCCTTCTCCTTCCCTTCATCTTTAGTTTGGTCACCGTGTCTATACTTCCTGCCTGGCTACTGGCCAATTAGCATTTTATTAAACCAATTCGAGTGACAAATCTTTACAGTGTACAAGAGGCTTATTCCACAGCAGCTTATAGTAGACAGAATCTTGCTGAGTCCTAGTGACTTCTGACTTGAGTTTTATCCACACACATCCCATCCTGTAGAGCATAGACAAGACTACAGCTTCCTTCCAACCAATAAAACAAATGTGACGGCCATGCTGAGATGCATGGACCCTCAGTAAGGGTCCAGCTTCGCATACTGGAGATCCTTCTGTGAGCAGATAAGCAAGCAGCTATACTGTAGAAATTTACCTCCAAGGAACTGTGGGGTAGCTTGTGGAAACTGGCAGCTTTTCTAGGATCTAACTAAGAAAGCAAAAACCTCTGTCCTTTGGGTCAGGGAAAATGAATCTGCTAATAAATAGCCTGTGTGAGCCTTGGATATCGTCTCCCACCAATTGAGCTGCTGGGTGTTTATGCATCCCTGACACTTAGTTGTTACCTTGTGAGACCTTAAACAGAGGACCCGGCTAAGCTAAGAGGACCCAGCTAAGTCCCCCAATTTCTGACCTACAGCAACAGAAGAAAATGAGTATGTGTTGCTGCAAGCAGAAGCAGCGATCAATAATGGGATGCCAAAGTCCATGTGGAGAGAGGACAGGCTGTGAATTTCCTTTGGGAGCCAGCCTTGGGTTCTGCGAGTGTGATTGACAGCTGTGCCCTGCTACATCTAGATACAGTCACACCTTGTTTCCTCTGTATACACGCACACTTAACTGCTCTTTGCAGTTGCCCTCCATTTAATATGCTCTTTATTTTAAATTTATTTTGTTCACTTTTTTCTTCTCACACCACCCACAGGTAAGTTCTGCAGGGCCAAGACAGATTAATTTGGTGGCTACTGTCTAGTCTCTAGCTCCTAGGACACAGTTTGACACCATCTCATAGGAGTTTGAGCAGTATTTGTAGATTTCCATTTGAAAGTCTGCTGGTTCCTAGTAAAAGCTCCAGGAAAGTCAACAGGGTCTTACTACCATCTTTGTTCAGTATCAGCTAATTGCATGAATGGTAAAATAAATTTGGGGGGAATAACTTAAACAAAGTAGTTAAGGAAATGGAAAAATTGGATTGCATCCTCTGGCTTCTTCCCATTTAAAAAAAAAAAAAGACTCCCAGTTTGCTGTTCTTGTGAGGTGAGGGCTCATCTGCCAAAAGTTTTATTGCATGCTTCACTGCATCTCTGTGGGTCAGCTTCTTAAGTGCATGGCTGTCTGGCTGCCCTGTATGTCTGTGTGAGAACATACTTACAGAAGAACTCCAAGAGGAAGAGAGTGTCCAGTTTCTCTGTTAATCTGTGCTCAGTTTTCCTTTCTCTCTTCTTTTAAAGACAGGACTGTCCTTAGTCATTTTTAGATTGGTAGGGACCACTGCCAAGAGGAGAGACGGTAAATAAACTCCTGGCCCTTAACCTGATACCTGTTTAAAAGTCTGATGTATGTGTCCTGCTGCCCACATCCTTATTCTCCTTCAACAGCTTTGTTTTGGAACACCAGATTAGGCCTCAGGCCAACAAGTTTGTAATCTATCTTAATGGACCCCTTACGATTAGGCCAAGGGACAACTAGTGAGATTTGAGATGGTTATGAGTAGTGAAGACAAGGGGGTACTGTTACCAAGGAAAAACCCTCATAGCATAAGATGCCCTTGGAAGGTCCTAGAATCAACTCAGACATGAGATGATCTTCCAGAGCAGAATCAGAGCCCTTCCTAACTCTTCTGTCTGTCTGTCTCTTTCTCTCTTTGCCTGTCTCTGTCTCTCTGTCAGTTTCTGTCTCTGTCTGCCTCTTGTCCTAACAAACAAACACCAAACAAGCATAAATAAAACAAAATATGCCCACAACAACAAAAACAGCCTACCAAATGCCAAGGTCCTCTTGCTCTACTTGGTTTTAGTGAACTTACAAATCACCAACTTTGTAAGAGTCCCACACCAAAAACTATACCATTAGTTTTCCGTAGCTCCACCCTAGATAACACACCTGACCCAAGGGTTATGGTAACAGCCGCCTCGAATGTTTCTGTAGAAACTTGAAGACCGCTTTTGCTAGACACGTTGGTTCTTTGTTGGAGTCTGTTGTACCTAAGGGGTAATTGAAAAGCTTGTCATTTCTGTCTGCATGTTGACATCCTTGTTGCCGTTTTAACCCTTCGGTCAGAGTCTACTTAGCTTTTCATACAGACTTTTTTTTTTTTTTTTAAATCAAAGACTTTAATATCAGACCTGAAACATTGAACCTGAGTGAAAAAAGCCAAAGACAACAAAGCAACAGCAAAACCACAAAAACTTCCTGTAGTGGGTAGCTGTTCCAGCTTTGACCCCCATTGAGGCTTCCAGTAACTGTCACGCCTTTGAGGCAGGGCCGAGACAGGAGCGCTTAAGACCTGAGATCTGGATGTGCCGGCTCTCTCGGTTCCTGGATCCTGGATGCTGGAGGTAGACTGAGCAGAGTTCTCCAGAGAACACCCCTGGACTGCACTTCACTTCTCCTGGACCCTGTAACCTATCCCTTTACTTGTAAGTTACCCCACAAAATAAACATGCCTTTTCACTACGTGGAGTTGCCTTAATTCTTCCACCAATAACTTCCCAGATACCGGGAGTAGATATTTCCTTTTTTTAATTAAAAAAAATCTTTTTATTCATTTTACATACTAACCACAGATCTCCCACTAACCTCTAGCCTCCCCCCACCCGCGACTGTTCCTCCCATCCCTTCCTCCAAAATGGGGAATCAGCAAAGTCTGGTACATTTAGTTGAGGCAGGACCAAGCTCTTCCCCATGCATCAAGGCTCAGCAAGGCATCCCACCATAGGCACTGGGCTCCAGAAAGCCGGCTCATCCACCAGAGATAGATCCTGATCACACTGCCGGGGGCCCCTCAAACAGACCAAGCTCCGCAGACCGGTCTATTCCGGTCCCATGCAGTTTCCACTGCTGTTGGTCTATAGTTCCTGAGTTCCCACGAGCTTGGTTCAGTTTTCTCTGTAGATTTCCCTGTCATGATCTTGACAACCCCGCCACCTGCTTATACAATTCCTCTTCCTTCTCTTTGACTGGACTCCCTGAGTTCAGCCTGGTGCTTGGCTGTGGATCTCTGCATCTGCTTCCATCAGTTACTAGATGAAGGCTCTATGATGACAATTAGGGTAGTCACCAATCTGATTAACGGGGTAGGCCAGTTCAGACACCCTCTCCACTATTGCTAATAGTCTAATCTGTGGTCGTCCTTGTGGATTTCTGGAGATTTCTGTAGCACCAGGTTTCTCCCTCACCCCATAATGGCTCCCTCTATCAAGATATCTCTTTCATTGCTCTCCCACTCTGTCCCTCCCCCAGTTTGATGCATGTTCTCACCCCCCATCCTCTCCCCTCTATTGCCTCCTCTTGTTTACTCATGGAGATCTCATCTATATCCCCTTCTCAAGGCGATCCATGTGCCCCTTCCAGGGTTCACGCAGACTTTTCATGCCAGTCATTTGCAAATGTCTTATTCAAGTCTTTAATTCAGGTTAGCTAATTACTTGGTGGAGCTGGCATCTATTCCTCCTACACAACCCTTGCGCTTTCTTGGCAGCTTAAGCATCTGTAACCTTATCTAAGTCCAGACCCAACCATGAAACCAAGACATTTGGGCAAAATGATGAAGGACCCAGCAGTTTCTGGGTTAAGTCATCTTCCTGCTAGCCTGCAACCAAAGAAGGTAAAAGCATCCTTGTGGATGTTAAAAACCTTTATGTGGATGATGACTGGCCAAGGGCCAGACTGATTCCCACCCTAGTAAAATCGATAATACCAGACCTCTGTCTATTCTATTCACTGAGCAGCAATCTGAGGCCCTACTCCATCACTACTGGGAACCCTTTCTGTTCAAGGTAGCACCGGCTGCCTCAGCCTAAATTCCCAACTAAGAAATTCTACTTATCTTGTCATATTTAACTTGTTTGGAATTTTACTGTTTCCATGGCCAGAAATCCCACCATCCAGCACCAATCTGTGCCAACTTCGTCTTTGAATCATGGGTATGGTCCAAAAGGACTGGGTTACAGAAGCCTGCATTTTCCTCCTGAACACCGGTCTACGTTTTCCTCTGAGTAGTTGTTTCTTCTTGTCCTGTACCATTTATATGATGATTGTAGTCTTTTAGGGAGGCAGCAGGATATGGGGGAGAGATGGGCTGAGAGCCAGGTGTTGGGCTCTGTTCCAGGCTTTGCCACCATTCTGATATTGTTTGCTCACCTATCACATACTTCTAACATGAAAGGACTCGATCACGTGCCCTTCAATGTCCTACCTAGCCCACCCTTAAGAGGCCTGTCGAAATTCTTTCAACACAAGTTGCTGTTTAGAGATATATGCACATACATCTGTGTCTGAGGGCTTATTGCTCCTGTTTCCTATGTGGAAAATTTTCAAACACGCTAGATATTTTCACTATCTAAAATGTAATCTTAAATTTTATTCTGGGTGCCGATGCTTCTCATGTAATGGATGACTGCATGGCCACACCAGCATCTTTCTTCTCTCATGGGACTAAGATCATGTGAGGGAGTTAAGAGGAAAGAAAGGGACTGTCGCTTAAAGGGACTCTCATATCAAGGTGAAGAGCATAGGTATTGTCGTGTGTCTGAATTTCCCTCTCCAGTTCAGTCATTTCTTCGGTATGTTTTAACTTACCACGTCTCAGTTTGCTAATCTACAAAAAAAACATGGTAGCTTCCTGGTGGATATGGTGAGGATGGAGTGCTGGGACTCATGGGAATTGCTTGTGACACTGGCTGAACACTGTCATGGTAATAAACAAGGAAGATGATTTCTTTATTAATTTTCCATCCAGTGTTCATTGAACAAATTCTGTGCTGGATTCTAAAGTAGGTGTTAGGCAAATGTGAATGAACCAAAGCCTTTCTTTGGTGACTTTAAACCCCACCACCCCCATTTTTGTTGTGCGAGTTACGTATGAAGCTTCTATTTTAAAAATAGTCTTGCATCAGAAAAATCCTTTGGATTTTCATACACTACCTACCCCAACGTTAAAAATAACTTACTGGATCTAAGGGAGGATGAGTAGGTTCAAGGTAGAAATAAATACAAATGCTAATGGAGTTTGGACATCTGGCCCATATGCAAAATTTCACTTCTGAAACATAAATTTGACTTACTAAGCCCATTGAAATTTGCTGACAAGTACATTTTTTTCTTACATGGTTGCTAGTTTGGGTCTTTTATTTTCTAAGATTATCGCTAAAGATAGACAGTGGGCATACAAAGCAATATTCATCATCTAGATATATTTTGGGGGAAAATGGGCAGGTTGGATGTTTTGCTCACATTATATTGCTTATCTTGTAACAATTTAATAAAGCAAGAGGAGAACAGCCAGATCCTCATCTCTTCATTCGGCGGCAGTTCATATTTCTACTCTGTTCTGACTCAGGTCTGATGATAATAACGCAGGCTCACCAAATCAGTGTGCTGCCTGCAGAAGAAGGTGTATGCTCTGGATGGCAGGACATCAGCATCCTGCTATCTGTTGCTTAGCAGCATGCTGAGACCTCTGAGTGTTCTGAGAACATCTAATGACAAATTGGGATCCCGGCTCTTGCCATGTGAGATACTTCAAATCTCATTATGGCAACAAAAACCTTTTACTATTTATGTTAGCACAAATAAATATATATATGTGTGTGTTTATGTAGTACATCATGTATGCATATACATTATAAAACCTTTACTCTGGCTTTTTCTTCATCAGTTGATATTATTTTTATATAATATATGTTTAATATTGCTTTCCCCCTCATACAGAAAATAGGCTCAATAAGAATAGATAATTAGAGAATTTTTCTTTATCGCTATTTCCTCATTTTAGCTAGAACAATGATTGGTTCATGGAAGATACTTCTTAAATGCTTCAAAAAAATTAAAGATTGAAATAATAAATGAATGAATGGCATTTGACGAACATGATCACAGGTAATCCTAGCAGGCGGGAGCAGGATAATGGTCGTTCAACTTCTGTGAGAAATTGTTTAAAAAATTATTTTAACTTTTGATACAAAGAGCTCCTAAAATTAAAGATAATAAATGTTAAAGTGCTACAAAAATATTGAGAATTTTAAGGGCTCTTGAAGATGGCTCAGTGAGTAACAGCACTTGCTGCCAAGCCTGATAAGCTGAGTTTGATATCTGGAAATCAAATAGTAGAAGGAGAGAACAAACTTCTGAAAGTTGTCCTCTGACATTCATAAGCGTGTACAACACACACACACACACACACACACACACACACACACACACACACACACTGAATAAATAAATAAATAATGTAATAAAAAATTAAATACCACAGATAAAAGAATTTCCAGGAGGTGTCTAGTGGTGCAAACGTGCAATCCCAGATACTTGTAGGTTAAGGAAGGAGGATGAGGCAGGAGGTTCGTTCGGCTACAGAGTGAGTTCAAAGTCAGCTTGGGCAACTTGGACAGATGCTGTTTGGAAGTAAATGTACAAACACAATTGCACGTTAGATAATTTGCCTAGTGTCTACAAAGATCTAGGTTCAATCTTCAGTAATTGAAAAGAAAAAAAAGATGAAAGGAAGGAGGGAAAAAAGAAAGAAAATTTCAGTACCCCTCTCTTATATGTCCCTGGTAGTGAAATCTTGAAGACAAGGTTCAAGTTGGGATTTGGGGTATCAGGAGACCCCAGTACAGAAACTAGGATAGAACTAAGTTGCTCTCCTATCAGTTGCTCTCCTATCAAAAAAAAAAAAAAAGTGAGGGAGCTATGTAGAAGTTAAGAGATAAATACAGAAAATGGGGCGGGAAAAATTCACACAAAAAAATTGCCTTTATGGGAGAAAAATAAATAGCAAGGACAGGACAAGCTGCCTCAAGCCTGGAAAGAGAAACTTAGGACAAGAGATGCTGTGGTGATCTTCAGGAAACTCTCTGGACCAACTCCTCCTTCCTCTTATGATAAGTTAGTAAATTCATGAGGCTTACTTGAGCAGGTGTAGGCTTAGAGTTTAAGAGCTCAAAGGACATTAGTGGATGCTGATGTATCCTTTACTAACAAATAGCTGGTTCTCCAATCTCCATTAAACAAGCATCGAGGAAACCCTTAGAGATGACCACCAATGGGAGCTGTGCAAAGGATCCACGTTTGGGGTGGCATGCTTCCCTGCTTCCCCTGGGGCAGAGGTTGCAACATGGCGGGAAGGGAGAGGCCACAGCTGGCACAGCTGGCCCGCGGCAGGTGACTTGCCTGGCAGCTGGTTTTTAGTGGATTAGTAATACCTGTTGCATTTCTGTTAACCAGACAGTCTAATGGATAGAGATAAATGCTACAATAGCTTAGTGACATTCTCTTCCTTGTTGCTCACATGGCCCATTGTGTTTATCTAGTATATACAGATTTATCGGAAGATGTAGTTAGTCTGCATACCATCGAAAGTTAGTGAACAAAACTCACAATGTGATGATTTCCTTCTCTGAATGTGTCACCTCCTGACAGTGTCCCTGATGGCCCGTTAGGGTTTAAAATATTGATGAGTATGAATTCATTCATCTCTGAATTTCAGTGGCCTTTCAATGGAGGATATTTTTAATTTTGTTGGGAAATTTAGCAGAGAAAAATCACCCACAAAAGTATCATAATATGTGGGTATTCTTTCTCTTAGTTTCACAGAGCTCAAAATGGACTCTGCTAAATGAATGCAGTTATCATTATTTAGATTTACTATAGTCTCCATCCCTAATCATTAAATAAAGAGAAAAACCAAGAGGGCACATGGGTCAGAGTTCCTCATAAGTGGGAGTGTCCTAGAAGCCTAAGCAGGAGACATTTCTAGATTTGACATCAGAATCAAAGGTCATTTTTTCCCCCAAGAGGGGTCAATCAAAGTGGACCACGGTTTCAAAGGGTGGCTGAGAAGCCGTTGGAACTCTTGGCTGTCTGGTCTGCCCCAGGCTTCTAGGCACAAAGCCTTCACTCCCCTTGGAGTTATCATTAGCTTATTCTAACACCATGGTGTAAGTGCAGTTTTAAATAAGCTCCCCACAAAAAACTGTAATTTAAACCACATCCCTTTTGCATACACAAATACTAACTCAAATAGATATAGTAATCCTGGTTAGCAATCATTTGCTTCTGTCCCGTGTGGATGCCATTATTGTGGTGTGATAGTGATTGAGCTGTCCCTTGCTTTTTTGAGTTTTGAGAGCTGTTAGTCAATACACTGAAGTCCATACATGAGCTCATGGAACGGCTAGTTCACCTTGGGTATATTCTGATTCCCCGTTTTCCAAGCGCATTTCTACCTTCTCAAGTAAAAGAGTTGGCGCAGGTGGTCGTATCTACCTGGGATACTGTTCATCCTCACTTCTGTTTCTCAGAACCCACCCATCTACTGCAGTACAGTTCTGGCTTCTGCATGAAAAGCAACCTCTGTTTTCTTAATTCTTCCTGTTTTGGGGGTCTGCTTTGTGCTCTCCAGCAGTGTCATGATTTCGAGTTAAAGGGAACTTGATAAGTAGGCTCGCACAGTCTCTGGGTTTTGTGGAGAAAAGCATTTAGGAGATGAAGTGATTGGCCCAACTAATGCATGGCAGTAGCAGCAGAGGAACACCCCTCTTTTTCTGATCCCCCACTCCTGTGATGCAGTCTCTGCAGGAGGCAGCCTGTGACCTTGTGCTGCACCATGCATGTATTTACCCCGTTACTCAGAAACTGAGCAAAAACAGATAAAAGAGCCAGAAGCTTATTTTCAATGTAAAATTAACATTTTATCAAAGCTTCAGTTTGGACAATTTGTATTTTCAAGTGCTGCGTAATCTTCTCCTGTTTGTAAATGCAACCATTACCTGATTAATAATTTAATTCTTGGACATTTATTTAACAGTCATTGTTTTCAGAGCAACTTTGTATAGTGTGATATCCAAATAATACATCAGGTGGTATACAAATTTGGTTACTATAATACTCTACTTTATATGTCAGTATCCAATTTCTAAATGATTAGCGTTTTCAAGTACTTAGATCTTAAAAATCTAAAAATTTAGCTTTTAAGTACAGTGAGTCTGAAATTCTTTTTAATCACTCAATATTCCTTACAAATTTAGTAAGACTTCCATTTAAAAGTCACAAGTTTAAACTATTTAAATAATTAAACATTTAAAAATTGCAATTATAAGTCTGGTAATCTCTCAAGATATCAGATTCTTTCACATATAACGTAGGTTCCAAATATTCAGAAGTCTTTCTAGCAAAACTCCTAGCCTTCTGGTCTTGGTTGATTCAGCTCTTCATTCTATAATTATCTAAACTCTCCATGTATTGGGCAGCATTGTATGAAAACAACAATACTAGCCCTAAAAAAGGAATTCTCTTATGAAGCCGAACATTGTAGGAACAAGATAAATAATAAGTGATATAATTGAACATTCTTATGATATATATTTTGGTAATTTCTAAGAAAAATAGGTTGAAGTAGAGTTGTGAGGTGGCAGGAGGTCTCAACATGGGCCTAGATTGTTCTTCTTTGTCATTGGTGCCCTGAGTAGAGGTCTTATCAAGCGGACCGAAGTCACTCCTTAGAGAGGGCAATTTCTCTGGAGTTGTACAAGTCCAAAGCTTTGACTTACAACAATGGTTGAATTCTTCCCATGACCCTAGCTGAGCTTGCAGTTGCTCTGTCCTTTGAGCCAGGTGTCGTGGTAGCCACTTGTGATCCCAGTAGTTGGGAGGTACCAATAGGAAGATCAGAATTTCAAGGTCATCCTCAGCTACATAGTGAGGTCAGCCTGGGCTAAGTAAGACCAAACAAACACATCAATAACAACAATAACAAAAAAAATTTGCTCTGTTCTTGTCATAGCTTCATTTCTGTCCTGATTAAACAGTAATTTAGGGGAGAAAAGGTGTATTTTAGTTGACAATTTCAGGTTAATGTCTATCTGAGCAGGGAAATAAAGGCAGTAGGAACTTAAAATCCATCGCATCCATAGTCAAGGGCATAGACAAACACATGCGACAAGTACATGCATGCTTACTTCCTTGATTGCTTCCTTGGCTCCATTTCTCCATTGGTACAGGTCAAGATCCCCTGGCTAGGAAACAGTGATACCCATCATGGGCTTGGTCTTCCTGCATCAATTGACTTAATTAAAATAATTCCCTAGAGACATAGCTAACTATCACACGACCCAACTCCATGATTTCCAAAGACAAACCTGCCACACTCATCTCACTTGACTGGATTTTGTTTTTACTAGCTCTTAAAAATGACTGAATTCTAGGTACCCTGCCTTAGTTTTGTACGATAATTGAAAGACAACTTTCTCAGTCATTATTCCAATCAAATTTAGTTCCCCAGGAGGACATTGAACGTCAAGAAGACAAACACTATGCCTTAGCTCTGTTTTTGTTTCTCACTTACTATTGGGTCCCATGTAACACGATGGCTTATTTAAGGAGGCCCTCATACACACTGTTTAAGGCCACACTGCCTTCTGGCTGGAGGCTGATGCTCAGAGAGTGGGCATTCTCAAACATGCAATCACAAGTATCCCCCACCAAAGCACTGTGTTAACCAAGAAACACTATGTTCGTGGAATTATGGTTGTCCTTATTATTCATAGGCGAGGTGAATGATTATAATCTCAGCATTCAGAAGACTGGGACAGGAAGACTGCTGTGAGTTCCAGGACAGCATGGATTACAGAGTAATCCGTTGTCTCAAAACAAAACAAACAACAACAACAAAAATCCCACATGAAACAAAAACATTTTTTTCCCAAATATTTCTCAAGTAGGCAATTTCTATCCCATTCTATCCCAGTTAGGCTTTGGGTTCCTAAGAGCTGTTTTTTCTGTTTTGTTTGTTTGTTTGCTTGCTTGCTTGTTTTTCTACAGTGCTGACGGTTTCATCATAGCAGGCATATGTTTAAGGCCCATGTTCTCTGTGTACAGAACAGCTTTAATGTAGCAGAGTGAATTTCTCATTCTTTCACTTTCACTCCACTAAACTTGACCTTTTCTTCCTATTTGTTCTCTGTACACTGTCACTACAGACAACCCCCTGTGAAAATGGAAATGCGGGGCTGGGAGGGATGGTCAGGGGCTAAGTGTTCCTGTAGGGGACCTGAGCTCAATTCCCAGCTCCCCACGTTGAATGCTTCACAACCACCTGCAACTCCATCTCCAGGGGATCTGAGGCCCTCTGCAGGCACCTGCACACACACACACACACACACACACACACACACACACACACACACACACACATCTTTATTTTAGGGATGGAGACTGAGAAGTCAGCTCCTACTTTGAAGACTTTGCTATGCCATTGTTTGCACGGTTGAAGAAAATGTCAGAGGGTTGTTGTTTGGGGAAGCAAGGTCTTGCAGAAAACCAGCTAAGTTGTGAGGAATAATTCCAGCAAGGAGAGCTTCTTTCTACCTGTGCCTGCATTCACTGCAGGGCAACCCTCTCCCACCTCCCAGCACCCCGCCCCTACTGTGCTTTCTGCTTTCCTGGAACCTGGAACTCTGGCGACTGCAGCCATCCTTCCTAACGCTAGTCTAAGGGCAAGGCTGATCCCCAGGTCTTTGAGAACCCAATTTTTCAGTTTTAGCCATTTTTTTAAAAATTACTAGGTACACCTTAGTTTATTCCTACATCCTGCAAAGACTACTATAAATTACAGAAATTGACTTTGACTTTGAAGTTCTCTAAATTACTAATACATAAGAATTTGCAAATTCAGTGTGGCAGTTTCACGTGCCTGTGGATGACATGCACTGCTACGCAGCTGTTTCTTGATCAGAGAACTCCAGTGTTAATTACCCCTCTCTGAGCACTCAGCTTCCAAATGTAACCATGAACGGTACTGCTTAATACCTGTGTAAAACACTTGTTTCCTGGTTCTCCTAATGATGTATTCAGGTCTCAAGAATGTGTGCTGTTTATCTGCTCAGAGTTCCTTTTTAATGAGGGAACAGACTCACCCGGCTTCTTGCTCGAAGCACACAGAGCTGCAGCCTGTGACACGCGTTCACTGTAACCTCCCTTTAGAATTGCTGACTGCTTTTCAATACACCTAATTGTGAGTAATCACAGATTACTCCTTCTGTGCTGGGAAGGAGGTTGGCGCTGCTCGTCTGCAGGTCAGAAAACAAGAAACCGGAGAGGGGGAAATGGTAGGTTTAAGGCGATGTCAGAAATAAGGCTCCAGCCTACTTGTGTGTTTTCCTCCTCATTAAGATCTGGAGAGATTAAGAATCTTAGGGTAACAAAATCAGTCATTACTATATGGTCCTAATTAGGTTATATGTACACTGTGGTAATTAATCTTCAATGATTGAGTAAATCTGATAATATATGACTCAAACTGTTAGCATAGAGTACTACCCCAAGAACAAAATTCTGGAAAACTAAGGTCAGATTATAAAATATCTCTTCTAAAGGATGTAAGATTAATCAAGAAAGCTGAATAATGTACCTAAGACGACCAGGAAATATTTAGGCCAGAATACAGGAAAGAGGGATGTAGTCACGGCTTAATCAGTAAAGTTCTTGCATACAAGCTCGAGGCTCTGATTTTTGGATCCATGTTCAGCCCCCACATAAAACCAAGGCACAATAGTGCTCACCTTCAATCCCAGCTCAGGAGTGCTGAGGAACACCGGACAGTGCTGAGAGGTAGAGGGGGCTCCCTGGAGCCTGCGGACCAGCCAATCTAGCTAAATCTGTGAGCTCCAGGTTTGGTGGAAGACTTGGTCTCAAAAAATAAGATGGAGAGCAATTTAGGAAGACATCTGACATGGTCATCTGGCTTTCACCTAATGTATGTATATAGTCACATATGTATTCACACACACATACTTGAACATGTATATATATACACACACATGCATGTGCATGCGCACACACACACACACACACACACACACACACACACAATGAAGAATTAAAGTACTTGGAGCATTTGGCCATCCTGTCAGGAGGGAAGCCAGCTGGTGTTCATTACTTTCCCAGAGGAAACAGAGATAGAGGAACCCAAACAAGACTTCATCAGCATCCTGGGATTTCAATATTGAATTATGAACCGATAAAGAACCGAGGTGTTAATAGAAGCATATGTTACTATGTGATAATATTTTCACACAAGCATGTGGTTAGCACCTTCAGTGTGCTAGGCACTGTCTCGGTTCTGGGGATGCACCGGTGAATGGGCGTGGATGCTAAAAGTGCCAGCATAGTTAACTTTCAATATCGAGGCTGTAGCAGTTGACTTTGACCTTGTGTAAGCTCTTGATGTTTGGGAAGGTGCCTTCTTTCTTCTCTCTGGTCACCAAAGGCCAGGGTTTTTTTTAAGTCGAATTCGGAGAGTCAGTGTTGGGTGTTGCATAGACTCCAGTGACTGGGGAGTATTTGGGACATCAGGATGGTCTTAGGATGGTCCATGATTGGGGAAAGCTGATTTAGACAACCCTTCCCCAGGAATCTCCTGCTTTGGGCCAATTTTAATAAGATTTTATTAATTATCATCATCATCATCATCATCATTGTGTATGTAGTATGTATGTGTGTGTGTGTACAAATGATGCCAGGACATATGTGTGGAAGTCAGAGGACAATTTTGTCAGGTTGATTCTCTCTTTCCATCTTTCCATGGGTTCCAAACATCAGACTCTGATCTTCAGGTCTGCTCAGCAAATGCCTTTACCCACTGAGCCATCTTGCTGACCCCTGGGTCAGTTTTTATTGACTGGGGTGACTCTAAGACCCCTGGTCTTAGGGAGGTAATAATGAACTTCTGTGTAGCTGTACTTTCTAGAAACCAGTTACACATATTAATCAAGAGTGTGGGAAAGCTTGGTAGACAGACAAGATATTTGCCAGGAGACCTTACTGAGCTAATGTCTGTAATGTGTCTTACTTGTCTGGACATTGTGCAAACGTATTCATATTGGATCTGTACCTTCTTGCAGGCGGTGTGCTGAGATTAAAAGTCCTGAGAGGCCTAGGGGAAGCATGCAGATGTTCAAACTGTCACTTTTCATGATGTATAAGGACAGGCTGCCTTTTCCCAGAGTCGTGAGCTGAAGTCGTGAGCCACATGTGGGCGTTGCACTTTTAGGGAGAGTGAGGTGAAGATGAGTGAGTCCCCCTCTAATAGTAGCAGAGTGGGGTTGAGGGGGTGGCTGCGAGAGTCGGTTAAAGGTAGAAAGGGAGGGAGCCTGCCATCTGGAGGTGAGATGATGTTCCAGGCCCTCGGTACAGCTTCTAAAAGTAGCCTTTGCTTCTGGAGTAGATACAGTGGCAGACATGTTAACTTCACTGAGGAAGTCCTAGGGAGTGAGGATGCTACGAGCCCAGGACTAGCTCTCAGAGGTCATAATCCCTCTGGCTCTGTGGTCTTGGACAGGAGCCATGTAAGTATTGCTATACAGGACTCTAGCTAATCTCCAACACTCAGCTATGGGGTAGGTGATGGCACCTCCATTTCACAGGTGAGTACACAGAGGCCTACAGAATGTGAGTTATGTGAGTGACAAGCACTCAGAAATTACTGTGTATTTAGTACATGATTCCACAAGCATTTATGTGACAGATATTAAGAATATGTGGGCTGCCTGGATGCTCTTTTTAAATAGTTTATACCATTGGCAGTATTAGAAACTTAGGGTAGACAAAAGGACAAAGTCCCCTTATCTGGAGATTTTCCAATACAAATAGTTCTTAGAAAATAAATAGAAATAAAATAAAGTCAGAACAAAAAGAGTATTTGGGGAGTAATGTTTCATGACTATAAATTATACTGCAGCACCCAGGAAATTCCAGGGCAGGCATCTGGGGACAGGGGTATACAGAAAGTATACTGCAGTGCCCAGAAATTCCAGGGTAGCCAGCTAGAGACAGGGATATACAGAAGAAAGCTTAACAAGGTGAGTCCAGAGGTGGGTTTATAGTGAGAAATGGTGGAATATAAATATTTGAAAGAAACAGATGGATGGAATGAGGCCAGCGAAGTACCTTGATGAGAATAGCCTTGTGGTTGCTGTTCCTCTGACTCACAGAAAGACCTTCAGAGAAGTGCTTTGAATAAAAACAGCAAACGATTCATCACTGGATTGTGTGAAATGGTAATATTTATAAAAGTCTGTGGGGTAACAAATATGAAACCATCAAAGAGGGATCACTTTTCCCCCCTTTCAGAACTCAATTCCTAGCAACTTGGTTGGATCTGAAATGTTGATTAAATATAATGGATACTGAAAGTGATGGAGAATATATAATATAAAGCTAAGTAATGACTTAATATAGAAGAAAGGAAACTGAGTCTACAACTCCAAGTACCAAGTTACTGTCTTGGTAAAAACCTTAGAGCAATGGTTCTCCACCTGTAGGTCGTGACCCCCTTGCGGTTCCATATCAGATATCCTGCATATTAGGTATTTACATTATGGTTCATAGCAGCAGCAAAATTAGTTACAAAGTAGCAATGAAATAATTTTATGGTTGGGGGGGGATCACCACAACATGAGGAACTGTATTAAAGGGTCGAAACATTAGGAAGGTTGAGAACCACCGCTCTTGAGTCTCTAAGGAGAAAACGGAAACATTTGTCTCTCAGTCTCACTGCTACGGCTGGAATCCACCCAGCAGTTTTAAACAGGAAGGAATCTGTAACCGAGCCACGTGAATGGTCTCGGGATCATTGCTCTGTTGAAATGGTAATGTGGCTGCTGCCATGGTTACTAAGAAGCTGTGAGGGTCAGCAAGCTGTTGCCTGTTGTGACTCCTGCCACTGGCTCCAGAACTGTGCTATCTTCATGCTGGTACTAGGAAAATGACAGGTCACACATGGTCTTTTAACATCTTGATGTTAAGGTCAAGACACTGGGAAGCCAGCCACGGAGCATTGATGCCAACATCATTGCACTTGGCTGCAGGAAGAACACCCTTGACTGATGTCTACCAAGTCACTTTAGAAGGCACATCATAGATTGGAAAGGCCAGAGCTTGGCTAGCCAGACAGGCATATCCACAGGGGAAAAAGAAAATCCCAGCTGAAACCCTGCAGGTGCTAACAGGGAAGCAGGTTGGCAATAATGAACATGGAAGAGTTAGACTTTTGCTCCTACGTGACAGCAAACACCAGATTTCACTCTAGTGCTCGTATTTGGCATTTTCCTTTCAGGGGATTTTAATTCACTTACACCCCAGTTTGCTTTCCATTGCTGCGATGAACACCATGACGAAAAGCACTCTGGAGGGGAGAGAGTGTAAGAATACAGCTCACACCCCATCATGAAGAGAAGTCAGGGTAGGAACTCAAGTCGGAACCTGTAGGCAGGAACTGGTGCAGAGACTATGGGGGACGTCTTTTCACAGGCTTGTTCCCCATGGCTTGCTCAACCTGCTTTTTTATACAACCCAGGACCACCAGCTCAAGGGTGGCACCACCCACAGTAGAGTGGGCCCTCCCCCATCAATCATCAATCAAGAAAACACACAAGAACCTGAAACATAGAGTGACTATAAACTAGAAAAGTCCAAGCTTAAGAAGCTAGAAAAGGATGAAAGAGATAGCCTGGTCTGTAAAACTGTTGGTGATTTGAGGATGTTAATCCGATCTCCAGAGCACATGGGAAAAGAGGCTGAGCTTGCTGGCACACATGGCCATAGCACCGGAGAGATGGATACAGGAAGGTCCCCAGGGTTCGCTAGCCAGGCACCCTAGCCTCGTCGGCAAGTTCCAGGCTCATGAGAGCCAGTGGGGAGTCATAGAGACACCTGGCATCGACGGCTGGCCTTCACATGTGAATGCACAGATGAGTGCACCCTGGTGCACACATGTACACATGCACTCATACACATGAAATAACTTTTGTAAAATGTGCAGGGGTGGGGGTACAGAGAGGGCTTAGTGGCAAAGCATTTGCTTGGAAAACATGGGTGCTAGAGTTCAGATCGCTTGAGTCCACATAAAAGCCAGGCAGGAATGGCGACTGCCTGTGATCCCAGCACTCTGGAAGCAGAGACAGGGAATTCCTAAGATAAGGTGGTTAGCTAGGCCAGTCTAGTTGTCAAGCCCCAAGTTCAGTGAAAAAATTAACAAGAGCGAAACAGGAAGATACCACACATTAACACTCAACAATAGGAAGGATACCACATATTAACCCCTGGTCTCTATACTCAGCCACACACACACACACACACACACACACACACACACACACACACACACACACACAGAGTCACATTACTCAGTGCTATTGTGATTGCTAATAGGCACAAGGCCCTGGGTTCAATCCCTAGCATGACAGAAATAAACAAAACCAGTCAAGAGACAGGATTTGACAACAGACCTTGATGGGCAACCCTTGAACTAGAGTAAGTATAAAAAAAATACTAGCTACCCAGACAACCAAAAGATGATCTTAAAACTCACTAGACTGATTAATAACTATATTTAGTGTAGTCCCCCTTAAAGCCCCAATGAAAGTGTTTTTGGAGTTGTGTTAAATGCTCTCAGACTAGCTGAGAAACATAAGTTGTGAGTATAGGGATTGCCCTGGGGGCTATTGGTATGCATTGTTCTAGCTTTATAGCTGAGGTTGTGATAAAAATATCTTGAGAAAAAGCAACTGAGGAGAAAAGGGGTTTTATTTGGCTTCCAGTTCGGGGTTACAGCTCATCACTGAGGGCAAGTCAAGGCAGGAAGTCAAGCACTGAGTCACAGCACATCTGTAGGCCAGCGACGAGAGAGACATGATTACATACCCACTCTCACTCTGCTTCTGCTCAGCTAGCTTTCCTCTCTTACTCAGTTCAGGACTTAGGCTGCGGAGATCAAGATGGGTCCTCCAGCTTCAATTCCTTCACTCTCAGCACAATTCCCCTGAGACGTGCACGTAGGCCAGCCTGATGATCTAGGTAATTCCTCACTGGGCTTCCTTCTTTTCAGATGACTCTAGCTGCTGTCAAATGGCCAATAAAAACTTACCAGCAAGATAGTAGTCATTGTCATCAAAACTGACACCAGAACAGTTCAAAATAAGTCTTCGAATTTGCTGGAATTGAATGTGTGCAGTGCAGCAGAGGTGAGGGAGGTCTAGCTTAATAACTGACTTAAAAAAAAATCAGTTTGAAGTTTGGCAAGGTGGTACATGTCTGCAATCCCAAGACTCAGGAAGAAGAGCCAGGAGGTGCCGAGTTCAAGAGTTCAAGGCCTTCCCAGGCTAAATAGTAAAACTTTGTATTTAAAATGGAGGAGGAGGCAATAACAACAAAAAATAGAGCTTGACTTCTACTGTGTGCATCGTAAAATCAGTTTCATATAGATTAAAATCTTAGCTATAATATCAAACAGTGCAAACAGAGAGAAAAATGCGATAACCATGTAAATGCTGACAAAAATAGAGAGAGATTATGTTCATAGGCTGATGGAGGAGTGTGAATTATTTTGGTCTTCGAAAGGGATAGTTGGTCAGCATCTGTGAAAATTTAAATTCTGCCTCTTGGAACTTTCCAGAACTGAGTCTACCTTATATAACGAGTAATAACAGACACAGAGATTATTTATTACAGCACTGATTATAGTAAGCACCTCATCACCCCCCCACCCCCGGGGGAGGTGTGTGAAGGAGAAAGAGACTAAATTTTAAAAATCTATTTAAATGCCAATGTTTGAATACATATGTTTACCGTGAAGTAGCCAGCAGTCATTTAAGAGAGGCAGTTTTAGTATTTGGCATATGTTTTTGGTATGAGTTGTTAAGAGTAGCAAGATGAAGAGGGTATATAGAAACATGACATTTCTGACAAATAGTTGCAAAAAATCTGCCCTTGAATACAATTATATACTGTACATATGTGTGCATATATATGCATGTGCTCATAAATGCATGGTTATATATTCACACACAGGTTATATATGTGTGCATATACACATTGACATGCTGCTAAATAATAGAATCCTGTGTTATTCTAAATCCAGAAACTGGCAGGTGCATTTTTTAATATCTCCTCAGAGACATGATAATGTTTCTAATTTCTCTCTGGAATACTAGAAATTAAGCAAAGCTTTCCTGTGGGCACTGAGGAACATTGGGTTTTTGCTGAGAGATTGGAAGAAATAGCAGATGGATCATTTACCTTGAAGAATAATTAATGCAGATCTTGGTTTGGAACTCTCCATTGAGTTGGTACACAGTCCTGTAACCACCCATTGAAGAAGAGCTTTCCATAGTTACCATAGTACACTGTGCATCCAGTCATCGCCTTCACAGTCTGGTAGGTTAGAAACCAGCTACCATATCTGAAGAAAGATGTGACTCAAATGGGAACTTTTCAGGGTTTCTCTCATTGAATGAAATGCCCACATCACCCACTTGGTACCCAAGTGGAGAGGCATATTTTCACCCTTGCAGATCTGTCTTTTGCAAAGAGTGCTGATTCTTCCTCCCATGGCTGTTGACTGATAGGGACCAAAGTGGTTTCCTTCACCCTCTCATACCTACCTTGTTAAAAAGGACATCTTGATAGTGAGTAGAAGTATGTAGACACTGCATGAAACAATTGAATTCTCCTTTTTACAAGTGTTTTTGGAACAATGAAGATCAGATTGTTTCGTATTAGTTGTTTGTATATATGTGTGTTTATACACAGAGAGACTGTACTGAAGCAAATCAGAGCCTCATGGAATACTACTTAGCCTTTCTGTGTTCATTCCTTATCACTTCTCTTCGCTTTTATTGTGCTTAATTTTATTAATAATCATTCTGGTCAGTCTGTTGAGTTAACTTCATAACCCACTAACCGTGATAATGGCCTGAAGTTTGAAAAAATAAACAAGCAACCAAGACAGCATAAAAGGAATCCTATCAGAACTGCACATCTGGCATTCCAGGGCTGAAAGATCTCCACTTGACTAGCCTGACACTTCCTCACTGGGGTCAGATCAGATCCAGGCATGCTGTGCTTCTATTAGTATGCACCAGCGAGGCCAGATATATGCAGGACCTTCTGATCGTAGATTTGATATAGTTTTAAGTCTCTACCACAGCAGAGATTGCAGTACATTTAGAAAATTAGCTTAGACTAGAGGTGAATGAATAACTTTTTGTGTGGCCAATGTCTGTGGTAATGACTTTTGTTTACTAGTTGGGGCAGTCATGAGGAGGCTGGTCATCTCAGTATAAATAGAAGGCATCTCAGCTGATCTCACCTCTGCCCCAGTGTTCTTGTGTTACTTTTCTCAATCCTCCTTTAAAACAACATGCTCATGTCTATCAAAGGACAATGTCTGTTTTGAACTAAACGACAGTGGTACTTGTTATTTTAATGACTCCCTTACTTGGGCAAAATTCTAGCATAATGCTTTGGGTAACACCAGAGGCCAGTGGTACACTCTGTTCCAAATACAGGATTTGTGTGTGCCGTACACACAGAGGTGGTTGATGTTCAGACCCTTAAAGTGGGAGTGTTTGGAAGCCTGATTTACTCTTGGACCTCAAAGAAAAATGTTGTTTTATATTTAAATGGATGTGGACAAACAATTTCAAGCAGTCTGATGGGAAAGTGGGTTCTCCCATGCTACTACCTTTTATAGTATGCCTAATTTAAGAAACGTTTGTAAATATTCGCTTGGAAATAAAGGCTGTTATAAGCTGCCGTGGATTTTAGTCTTTAATCTAACATTTCCTCCCACTGATTGACATCCCTGTCTCTGATTTCGTGGGTATTGTACAAAGCTAATGCATCACGTGGTGGGTGGAGATGAGAGCGTCTCTTGGCTTAGTACTTTTCCACAAGCTTCCTTTCAGCAACCTCATTGTTACTTCCTTTCCACTCTGAGGTCCTTCCAAATCTGATACTGGGGCAACTTGATTTTATTTCCTCACCGCATGAGTGTTTGAAGTAAGCATTTTTATTTTTTTAAAAAGCTATTTGCTGTGCACCCCTCAGAGAAGGATATAAAGTAGAAACACAGCAACAATAACCTACAGAGACAAAAAACACAAAACAAAGGGTACAGCAATGTGCAGGAAGTCAAGGTATTCACCCTAACGCCGAGCCTCCCACTTCTGATCCCTTTCTATAGCTCTCTGCCAGCCTTGAGAGATTGTGGGCTAGAACAAACAGAACAGAGAAAGCATTCTTCTCCTAAGTCACTTGCCGTTTCCATATGGAACTGAACGGTTAGCCCCAGTGTCGTTTAAAGTACCCAACTAGAAATAGCTTCCCTCTGTGGACCGTACTGGTCATGATGGGAACTGTTTCTGCCAGCAGAGTCTTTGTGAATGGCAGGAATCAATATGCTTTTTATTCGGTTGGTTTGGCTTATAGGACTGTCCAAATATAATAAATTAGACTTGTTAAACTTGTTACCAGCCGCCCTGAGTGAAGGGACTATTGTTGCTCCTTCTCAATTTCTGTAGTTCATTTACTTAGTTGATTTCTGAGATTGTTCTGTTTAAAAACTGCACTGAATTCAAGTGGCATGTGGGAGTCAACCACCAAGAAATTGGTCGTAGGGAACCCATGAAACCAAGGACCAATCTTTATGTCGGCATGGCTGAGAGTGTCGCTTGCTCTGGTCTGTCATTTTCTTGCGTTAGAACAAGGAAACCACGTGAAACTGTGCATTCCTGTCCCTCACCCACCCACCACCCCCCGACTCATGCACTGGGTTCAGTGATTTGCATGCATTCTGTCACATGGAATCTTGCTATCTATGATTTTAAATTCAAATTAGATGTTCCCCCTCAAACTAAGTTATCCTTTGATGGTCTTGGATTCGGTTTGTTGGTGGTGGCCGCGTTACCATTGTTATTTTGTTCAATTGCATCCTTGGATTCTCAGTAATGTTCTGGATCATGTTCCCTACTGCGTGGAGTTTTAGAAGAGCAAGCTCTCTTTTGCTGCTTGCCTCTTACCTATTGCCTGTGTGTTTGATGGATTTCATGAGGATGGGCGAGCCTTCCTGTTCTTGGTGCAAAGAAGCCCAATGTCGTTTTCCTGGTCACACTGAAATACAGATGTTGTTCCTTTCTTTTAATTTTTAAAGGAAACCGCACAGAGATTCTCTGCTTAAATTGGGGTTCAGTATGTGTGCTGACAGAAAGAGTGTAGAGGAGCCTACTCATTAGAAAACATGGCTGTGTCGTATCAGAGGTCCCCAGGCTCAGCCAAGCTTCCATTTAGCTGGTTGCTCTGGAAAGTGCTTGTCACGATGGGATCAAGACGCAGACATCCATGCACTGTAACCCCACTTCCCTCCCTACCGGCTGGGGGGAGGCAGGGACAAAAAGTTCGCCGGAAAAGAAACAAATGAACAATGTCACAGTTCTCAGGCACTTTTAAAATAGCTCCGTTTCCCTCGCCCCTCATGTTCGTGAGCTGTCACCCCATTTTGTCATGATTGACTAATTTTTTTTTTAATCAACAAGATCAATTCATTCAAAGACAAACAAAATAACTAGCATCCACATGGCGTAGCAGTGTAAGGAAGGCCTGGTATTCTGGGGTAGAATCTAATTAGACTCATTAGAGAGTTGAAGGAAATTACGGCTGAGGACCCTGGCACCGCTGTCTCTTGGCCATGCACTTTTCCGGTTCTTCTATAAGCCCTGTCCCTTCTTCACTGCCCCCCAGGGCCTTCGTTGTAGCACAAGAGTGGGAGTGTCTGGGGGGGCCTTTTCTCCAAGTGGAAATTTCTGTTTTCCTGGTGACCCCGCCTAGCACTCAGAGCACCAGCTCTTTGACTTGAGGCCTTTGACCGCCCACCACCCTGTCACGTTGTTACCGCCCTTGGTACAGAAGAGTGTTAGAACTTAAATGACCTGAGCAGCAGGAATTTCTCTGGGGCTAATCTGTAGCAATCAGAATTTTGGACTAGGAGAAACTCCACATCTCCTTGTCTTAGCGTGATGTGTGCAGCATGCTGAGGAAGAGTATGCCGCCGCTGTGGTGTGGTTCGTTCAAACTTCTCTCCACAGATGGAGAGAACTGTAAAGACAGGACAGAGGTGGAGTTTCTCTGTCCTGACCTCCTGGCCCCAAATAGTCACACAAAAGCGTATATTGGTTATAAATGTTTGGCTGATGGCTCAGGCTTATTATTAACTAGCTCTTACATTTAAATGAACCCATTCATATTAATCTATTTATTACCATGTGGTCCGTGGCTTACAGGTCCCCCAGCATTCTACTTCTTGGGCAGCTCACCGGACGGGGTCTGTGGACCCCACCCCTCTTCCTCTGAGTCCTGGTTTGATTCTTCCGCCTAACCTTATCCTGTCTTGCCATAGGCCAAAACAACTTTATTATCAACCAATGAGAGCAATACATATTCACATCATACAGAAGGACCATCCCATAGCAGAGAACCCTTCTGTGCCATCATCATCTGGCCTGGGATTGCTGTTGCCAGAGAGCTCTTCACCTGCTGGGGAAGGAAGAACTGTTTTTTGTATGTTTGGGTTTTGTTTGCTTGTTGTTTGGGGTAGCATCTTTATCAGAAGCCTGTCCACCATTTCTGAAGGAATGCGCAGTGTGTTTTGTGTGGTTAACTTGCCAGCTAGGCTGAGCCCACTTTTCGGGACTCAGAGAGAAGAGGTCACACTCACCATAGGTTCCAAACACCAACCAAGCCTTTTTTATTCAGCTGCGTTGATGACGGGCCTAGCTTGCTTCCCACCCACATGTGCACCCCACCCTCTTAACAAACCTTCTTAACAAAGCCAGATCTTCGTGGTGCATCCTGGTAAGAGCTGGCTATGTAATGGGTATGTCTCAACTGAGATCTTGGACGATTTATTGGCATCCCTGTTGTCTGTGGCAAATATTTAATTATAGGGATGTTGGCCTGGCAGTTCAGCTCAGCTTGACTGGTTGGTCATAATAATCAGAGCCAACATTTATTCATTATTTTTATGTGGTAGACACTGTGCCCAATAGTTTATGTAACTGAATGTCATTTAGTCCTCAAAAGAACGACTTGAAATAGTTGCTATCAGTTCTTGTATTTTGCAGATGATGAATGTGAAAATGCAGAGAATCCAAGCGAGGTACACAGGCCTTTCTGCAAATAATTGCATTGCCAGAACTAGGTTCAGGCTCACCCAACTCCAGAACTAGGTTCTGGCTCTCCCAACTCCAGAACTAGGTTCTGTCTCCCCCAACAACTCCAGAACTAGGTTCTGGCTCCCCCAACAACTCCAGAGCCCTTACTGAGTGGCACTGTAATTCTCAATCTGGGAAATGGGGCTGCAACTAAGACCTGGCTGCAGTAAGAATGCAAGGAAGCTGCTGGGCAGTGGTGGCCCACGCCTTTAATCCTGGCACTCAGGAGGCAGAGCCAAGCAGATCTCTGTGAGTTCAAAGCCAGCCTGGTCTACAGAGCGAGTTCCAGGGCAAGCTCCAAAGCTACACAGAGAAACCCTGTCTCGAAAAAAGAATGCAAGGAAGGGCTTTTTAAACCTACTCATGCCCCTTTCTCTACCTCCTGGTTCCCAGGTGGGGCAGGACAGGGAAGAGTCTTCACACACATTACAGTGTATATATGAGTATATATACACATATATACTAGATATGTGTATATATATTTCTAGGTTGGTACTCTTAGATGTCATAATGCAAACAGAGAATTCAAGACAAGATGCTTAAATATGGGGGGCAGAGAGAGGGACAAGAAAGAGCCAAATGAGAGCTAAAACGTTCTGAGACCATTTATGGACTTGGTTTTACACTCCGTTATAAGATGGATAGTACGTGTGACTTTTCTTCTTCCTTTGGACGTTCCAACTTCATGATCAGTTGGAAATGACAGGCGACAGCAGAGAAAGATGAAGAGGAAATGTTATGCCCTTAGCACTTTTTTCAGTATTTCATGTAAGAGGGGAGGGTCCCTTTAAAACGTTGGAGACAGCTGGGCGTGTTGGCGAAAATGTAGGTTCAGCTACCCAGGGAGCTGAGGCCAGAGATACACTTAGACCTAAGAGTTCTGAGTAACATAGGGAGGTTCCTATCTCAATTAACAAGGACAAAAGTAAATAAGCCTCCACACATGCATGAAACAGGACGATGGAGCTGGCTGTGACCTCTCCCTAGGAAGCTGGTTTTTATTGGAATTTCTCAAGGGTAGAGCAACTGACTCACAAGGAGCTTTCCAGGATTTCCCAAGCTATTCCTGTTCTCACACTGGGACATTGTGGCAGCTAAGAAAATTGATGTCTCTCTACTTGTCATATCTTTCTAGCTTCAGAGAACTTGGGTCCTGCATGTTCTAGTAATGATTGTATCTCTGAGACCTAAAATAATGCTGAGCCCACAGAGGTGCCTCTTATGTAATATCATTTTATATAAAAATCACCGAGCTGGAACATTCGCTGTCCATCAATGTCACCTACAGAGATTAAAAACACATGTATCCTCCAGATTGACCTCAGAGGTTCCAATTCAGTAGACATGGAATGATGCCCTTACAATTGACTTTAGATGGATGAATCATCAGACTCATGACAAGGAAAATTAAACTTTCTGTAGCTTCCAAAGCTCAGGTTGTTTTTAAGACTCTATATGTTATGTTGTCATCTCGTACTCTTAATCCTTGTGACTGTTGAAAAGAGGAAATAAAGTCAAACATGCACTTGCATTGGCCCCAGAAACATCTAGGATAGTTCCAAAGTTTTAATTACTGATTCATTAAGGTAAAGGATTACTTGAATTTTATGCAGAAAAAAAGTTTTGGTGGTTGTCTGAATAATGACAACACCAAGAGATATGCTAATGTAGAAGGGGGAATCTTACAGGGCCTGTGTTAGTGGCTCTTCCATTGTGGTGATAAAGCACTGTAACCAAGGCAACTTATAAAGAAAGCATTTAATGGCTGGACAGATGGCTCAGCAGTTAAGAACACTGGCTGTTCTTCCAAAGGTCCTGAGTTCAATTCCCAGCAACCACATGGTGGCTCACAATCTGTAATGAGATCTGGTGCCCTCTTCTGGCCTGCAAGGATACATGCAGACATTACACTGATAAATAAATAAACAAACAAACAAACAAATAAATAAATAAATCTTTAAAAAAAAGAAAGGATTTAATTTGGCTTATGGTTTCAAAGGGTTAAGAAACACCTGAGCGCTCATGTAGATGTAACCAATCGTATTGTTAAAATAAGAAACACAGAGCCAAGGTAAAAGAGAAAAGCCGAGAGGTCAGAGCTCAGAGATAAAATCTTACCTCCTGCAGTACTCCTAGCTTCCCCGAGAGAGGGAGGTACTTCCTGTGTCCCTGTTTAAATAATCTTTCTGTTCTGCCTTCTCATTGGTTGTAAACCCAACCACATGACTGCCTCATCACTGCCTGTAAGTACCGCCCTCCAGGTCTTAAAGGCGTATGTCTCCAATACTGGCTGTATCCCTGAACACACAGAAATCTACCTAGCTCTTCTAACCACCACGCTCTTACTATGGCTCTAATAGCTCTGACCCCAGGGCAACTTTATTTATTAACATAAAATTAAAATAACATTTCAGTACAAATAAAATATCACCACATTTCCCCTTTTCTATTTTAATAAAAAGAAAAAAGGCAAAAGGTTATAACTAACAAAAGAAAAACTATATACAAAAGTACAATAACTATATACAATATATACAAGTAACAAATACCTAAACGATGTCTAGTCCATTTGTATTTGACAAATCAGAGAAAATAATTCCCTTATCTATCCTATTTTAGTAAGTCCAAAATGTATCTAATTCACTTTCTATCCTAATTAATCTTCAACTATAACTAACTAATCTTCAACTCCCTCAGAGACCCAAGAAGGAAATAATATTAGCTAACAAAAATAAAAACAGGAAGTGCACAAAAGCAACTTCCAAAAATTTTGTGAGTTGACAGAACAGCCAGCTGCCTGGACAGTCACCTGAGGTTTCCTCGCAGTGTTGGGGCATCATCTTCAGCCTATAGGCTTATGGTATCTGACAGACTCATTTGTGAAGTAGTTTTGTACACAAGGTCAACAGTTCAACCTCACATTGGGTGAGAGCAGTCCATGTACCAGAAACACCTGAATTCCACTAGTGTCATGTCATGATTCAGGATTTTAAATTCTGGAAATTGTTGATGGTTTTTGAATTCAGCTGTCCATTCTTCTTGGCTGTGTATATATGGCTTCATCTAAGCATGCCCTTCTCCACATCCCTCTATTAAATGCCAGTCTACTATTGAGAGGCGTGAGCTTTCAGTTGCTGTTCCATTGCACAACAGAAGCCATCGGCCCACTGCCTGTTCAGCTGCCTTCAAAGAAAAGGACACTGTACCTTTTCCAGATTGTGAAGGCCACTTCAGGGATGGTGCCATATTGTCCTGGCCTCAGAAGATGCCTTCTGATAAAGCCATAACCATACTTGTTTTGGCAGGAATCGGTAGTCCTTTGTTTCGTGTTCTGTCTGTCCATTTTGTCCTGTTGATTTGAGGATACTTTGTTGTCCAGTGGCTAACTTTTGCCACAATGAAAATTAACTCCATATGCAGTTTCTTCAATGCCCATATTTTCTCTGAAGTAGATTGGTACTGCCAGGAGCTGACATGTCTCAAAAAAGAAAAATTTCTAAGTTATTAAAACATTTTAAATGCCATATTCTGTAGATCTCTGAAGGGTTTGAAGATGACCTGTCTAAAATACATCTGCTCAATTTTTAAAACATATCTAATATGACTACAATTTCTATTGTAATGTCTAACTACTAACTTTCATTTCTTTATATCCTAATAGTTGGTAATAATGTAAAGTATTTAAAACTAGTAATTGTCTTTTTCTTTTCTTCCTTTTTTTTTTTAAACAAAAACCTTAAATCTAATCTCCTTTGCTTAGCCTTTTTCCTAACCCTTGACAACTTGTAACCTACCCCCCTAAATAATGAAAATTATCCCAGACCCAAAACCCATTAAAAGAACCAAAAAACCACCCGCCCCACACCACTTCTTTGGCAATGTGGGTGTCATATTCTTAAAATTGCTTCCTGCTGGGTATGGGCGAAGTTATCTTTATCCTGAAAGAAAAATTTAGGTTAATTGTCAAATTCTAGGAAAGGTAACTATATCCTTCATTATTATCCAGTCTGTGTATAAAGCCAAAGTTCAGGGTTTATCTCAAGTCCTTATTCAAGTAGTCTTTGAGACTGGATCATCTCAGCTAGTCATCTCAAAATTGCTCTGAGCACCTTGTAGTTCAAAGCTGATCTATAGATGATGTTTGTCAGTTCAGTGATATTATTATTGTCCACGTGGAATTGTTGTTGTTGTGTTTGTTGTTGTGGGGCCCCATCTTCTTCCTGGAGATTTCAGTTGATGTTAGGCCTGGCCATGATTTCCTGCAGAAAACTGATAAGAGACTCGAACACAAAGACATATATATGCAGCTAATTGAAGCCTTTTTTTTCTAGAATTAGTTAGTACTCTATATGACCATTCATATCTTAACAAAGTTTAAAATGTATATATATATATATCAATCTTGTAAATTTTGATATAAAATTTATACTTTAAGAAAAGTTTAAAGAATCAGAATAGAATCAAAGAGTTGAGATTAGTAATAGAATAGTCCCTTAATTAATTTGGCTTTTGTCCTGTCCCATAGCAGAAAATGGCTCTTTCTGGCATGATACAGGGAGTTTGCATTTTCCTTTTAACAACATGCTTGAGTTTGAAGAAGGAGAGAGCCATTCTCCAACTCCAAAGTCAGCTTTAAATTTTAATTGAACTGGGACTATTAGAAAACCAATAGTGTTAAATCTTTAGAGAAAAGCAGAAACAAACATTTAAGAAGACATAAAATTTTTTAGATAATATATACCCATATGCCATATACTCCCATATACTCTGTTTCCTGGGATAGATGATTTGTCCCTTTTCTTCAGTTGTCTCATTTGTCTTGTGTCCTTCAGATTCCTTAACCTTCATTCTCCTAAAAGACAAAAACAAAAACCTTCCCCCAAGACTAATTTTTGGGGATGTTCCTTTTTGGCAAGTTATTATCTGATTAAATGAAAAGACATGTGTTACAGGTACAAGTTAGTTTAAATTGGATGTTCATGCTGGTTGATGAACTATCACCTCCTCTAATTAAGAGGTTTTTCTTGTTCAAATCGAACCTTTATCAATTTTGATGGTATCCACAGCTTATCTTCTCCTGTAGAAACAAAAGCAAAACCTCGTCCCCAACGTAATACATACCCTGGCTTCCATTCTGAGGTCAGCACATCCTTAAAATATATAGGCTGATTTAATTCTGTAGTTTTTTCTATTACCCAATGTCTCTCTGCAGCTGTTGTTCCTTTCTCATTGGCATTCAGAAAATTCAAAGTTAATAGAGCATTATGCAGTCTATTTCTGGGGGTTTTTGTTACTCCTTTCTGTTTATTTAGCATATCCTTTAGAGTTCTGTTTGACCTTTCTATAACTGCTTGACCTGTAGGATTATGTGGTATACCTGTAATATGCTTTATATTGTAATAAGCAAAAAACTGTTTCATTTTAACAGAGACATATGATGGAGCATTGTCAGTTTTGATTTGTGCAGGTATACCCATAATGGCCATAACTTCTAGCAAATGAGTGATTACAGAATCAGCTTTTTCAGAACTCAGAGCAGTTGCCCATTGAAATCCTGAATAAGTATCGATAGTGTGGTGTACATATTTCAGTTTTCCAAATTCTGCAAAGTGAAACACGTCCATCTGCCAGATTTCATTCCTCTGAGTACCCTTTGGGTTACATCCTGCTGGTAATGGCGTTTGATTATAGAAGGAACAAGTAGGACATTTCTTTACTATTTCTTTGGCTTGTTGCCAGGTTATGGAAAAATCCTTTTTTAAACCTTTACTATTGACATGATGTTTTTTATGAAATTCTGAGGCCTCCAGCACATTTCCTATCAATAATTTATCAATCTCATCATTGCCTTGTGCTAGAGGGCCTGGCAGACCAGTATGAGATCGGATGTGAGTTATATATAAAGGATGACTCCTTTTCCTGATTGTATCTTGTAATTGAATAAATAGTGAAGTTAATTCTGAAGCATCAGGGATAAATTCTGCAGTCTCAATATGTAATACCACTCTTTCAGCATACTGAGAGTCAGTTACTATGTTGAGAGGTTCTGAAAAATCCATTAATACCAACAGAATAGCATACAATTCTGATTTTTGCACTGAATTATAAGGACTTTGTACCACTTTACTTAAATTTTCTGATTTGTAACCTGCCTTTCCTTGTTTGTTGGCATCTGTATAAAATGTACGAACTCCAGATATGGGTTTTTGCCGTACAATTCGAGGCAAGATCCAATCAGCTCTCTTTATAAAATCAATTCTGTTGCTTTTAGGATATTTGCTGTTAATTTCTCCCAAAAAATTACTGCAAGCTCTTTGCCAAGGTTCACTTTCTGTCCATAATTTTTCAATGTCCTCCTTAGTTAAAGGTACGACAATTTCTGCTGGGTCTATTCCTGCTAATTGACGAAGTCTCAATTTTCCTTTCCAAATCAAGTCAGAGATTTTTTCCCCATAAGTTTTTAATTTTTTATTTGGTTTATTTGGTAAAAATATCCATTCCAATATAATATCTTCCCTCTGCATTAATATTCCAGTAGGGGAATGCCTAGAGGGTAAAATAACCAAAATGCAATCCAGCTTTGGATCAATACGATCCACGTGCCCTTCATGTACTTTCTTTTCTACCAAGGCCAATTCTTTCTCAGCTTCAGGTGATAATTCTCTTGGACTATTTAAGTCCTTGTCACCTTCTAAGGTTTTGAACAAATTAGTCAGTTCATCATTTTTTACCCCAACAATAGTTCGTAGATGAGAAATATCTCCAAATAATCTTTGAAAGTCATTAAGAGTCTGTAGTCTATCTCTCCTAATTTGCACCTTTTGGGGTCTAATTTTTTGTAGCTCTATTTTATATCCTAAATAATTAATAGAATCTCCTCTTTGTATTTTTTCAGGAGCAATTTGTAATCCCCAGCAAGGCAAAATTTTCTTTACTTCTTCAAACATTCTTTCTAAAGTATCTGCATTTGAGTCAGCTAGTAAAATATCATCCATATAATGATAAATTATAGATTTAGGAAATTTTTTACGTATCACTTCCAATGGCTGTTGTACAAAATATTGGCACAGAGTTGGGCTATTTAACATTCCCTGTGGGAGGACCCTCCATTGAAATCTTTTAACCGGTTGAGAATTATTATAAGTAGGCACTGTGAAAGCAAATCTTTCTTTGTCCTTTTCTTGTAAGGGTATTGAAAAGAAACAGTCTTTTAAATCAATAACTATGAGAGGCCATCCTTTTGGTAACAGAGTAGGCAAAGGAATTCCAGATTGTAGAGAGCCCATCGGCTGAATTACTTTGTTAATTGCTCTAAGGTCTGTTACCATTCTCCATTTACCAGATTTCTTTTTAATAACAAATACAGGAGAATTCCAAGGGCTGGTTGACTGTTCAATATGCTGAGCATTTAGCTGTTCTTCTACCAGCTCTTCTAAAGCCTGGAGTTTCTCTGTTGTTAAAGGCCATTGCTGAACCCATACAGGCTTGTCTGTTAACCATTTTAAAGGTAGAGCTGTTGGTATTTTTGGAAGATTATCAGTTGTTGTGCCCTGTTCCTGTATAATATGGATGGCTGGTGACCACTCAAAATAATGCCTTCTAATATTTCTCTCAGAAACATGTGCTAGTTTATGATTTGTTTCTGAGATTGGAGGGATTTTAATCTGAGTATTCCATTGTTGCAACAAGTCTCGACCCCACAGGTTCATAGCTATGTTAGCGACATATGGTTTTAATTTTCCTCTCTGTCCTTCTGGACCTATACATTCCAGCCATCTTGCACTCTGTTTCACTCCAGATAATGTCCCAATTCCTAACAGTTGAACGTTTACCTCCTGAAGAGGCCAAGCTGGATGCCAAAATTCTGGTGCAATTATGGTAATGTCCGCACCTGTGTCTACCAGACCAGACAACAAAACACCATTTATTTTTATCGTTAATTTTGGTCTCTGTTCATTAATAGAAGTTTGCCAAAAAATTTTCTTTATGTTTTCTCCTGAATTTTCTATTCTCTCTTTTTCATCATCCTGACCAGCATGATTTATTCCAATAGTCATTTGGTTATTTAATCGCTCAGAGCAGGGATTTCCTCTACAGCTGCAGGAAAGGTTTGAACTGGTTTTGCTATGGGGGCCTGCATGAGGCCCCTCCGGGAGTTTCCCGAAAACTGAGGCAAAGGATTACCCTGTCTGTCCTTTGTTGATCTACATTCGTTGGTCCAGTGTTTTCCCTTACCACACCTTCTGCATACTCCAGAAGGAAGGGGCATTCTGTTGCCATTGTTCCTTGAAGAAACATTGCTACTAGGATTGACCTGTTTACAGTCCCTTTTAAAATGTCCTTGCTTTCCACACCCAAAACATCTAACACTCCTCAAACCTTTTGAAATTACTTCTCCTACCCACGTATCATGCTCATCAACCTCAACATTAATTGTTTCTCTAATCCAATCTTCCAAAGGTGCAGATCTTGCCCTTAACGGCCTGATTATTCTTTTGCATGCTGCATTCGCATTCTCAAATGCCAAAGCTTCAATTATTGCCTTACTAGCTTCTGATCCTGAGACCATTCTGTTTACTGCTGAAGCCAGTCTTTCTAAAAAATCTGTGAAAGATTCTTTAGGGCCTTGCATAACCTTTGTGAATGACTCATGTTTTTTTCCTGGTTCATCAACTCTGTCCCATGCATTCAAGGCTGCCATTCGACATAAAATTACGGTTTGAACATCATATAAACATTGTGTTTGTATTGAAGCATATTGGCCTTCTCCAATAAGCTGATCCTGACAAACTTGTATTCCTTTATCCCTCCATTGTGTTTCTACGTTTCTAGCTTCCTCCTTAAACCAAGTCAGAAATTGAATTCTCTGGCTGGGTTCCAGAACAGCTTGTGCAAGGTCCCGCCAGTCCTGTGGTATAATCCTATTATATGTTGACCAAGAGTTTAACATTTGCTTTACATATGGGGAATGCATGCCATAAGATACTATTGCCTCCTTAAACCTTTTAAAATCCATCAGTTCAATTGGAGCCCAGATATTTTGTGTAGCCATTTGATCAGGCATCTGCTGTACGGTTACAGGATAAATTAAGGATGATTGTGTGAAAACAGGCTTTCTTTCTGTAACCTTATGATCCAAACTTGAACCAACTTCACTGTTAAAATTAACAGGTTTTTCTAAAGCTGTTATCCTGGCACTTAAATCGACTATCTTTTTAAATAGTAAAATGAGAATAAGCATGGTGATTAACTGCATAATTCCCATAATACTAATCTTTTCATATAGTTGTTCCATTGTCAGACTGCCTAAAATTTCAAACAAAACCCAATTTTCTTCCAATGTACACAGGAAACCCATTTTTTTAAATGTGGAAAAAATTTGTCTTTTAAATAGTTTCCTTTATGACTTACCAAATCTGCGTAGAACAGTAGAAATCCGAGCGAATTTCAAAACAGCCACCTAGAGTCCTAGGTGTAAATCCAGAGAGAGAGAGAGAGAGAGAGAGAGAGAGAGAGAGAGAGAGAGAGAGAGAGAGAACAGAGAGACAGAGAGAAAGCAAGAGAGAAAGCGAAAGTGAAAGTGAAAGTGAAAGTGAAAGCGAAGGGGTAGCCGGCTAAAGCTTAAAGCCAGCCACTTGTTCCCTCTGAGCCGAGTCAAGGCTTGGCTTTACAGCCAGGGGCCCTGTTTAGCAGGGCAGGCCTGAGCTGTTTGTAGCACTGGCTTTAAGCAAGCAGCTCACAGTCCGGCCTGAGCCCAAGCAGACCTGGGCTGGGGCTAGGGAGCCGGCTGCTCCGGCTAGGGAGCCGGCCCCAAGCAGTTTTTAATGGATTCTTGTCACGTTGGGCGCCAGATGTAGATGTAACCAATCGTATTGTTAAAATAAGAAACACAGAGCCAAGGTAAAAGAGAAAAGCCGAGAGGTCAGAGCTCAGAGATAAAATCTTACCTCCTGCAGTGCTCCTAGCTTCCCCGAGAGAGGGAGGTACTTCCTGTGTCCCTGTTTAAATAATCTTTCTGTTCTGCCTTCTCATTGGTTGTAAACCCAACCACATGACTGCCTCATCACTGCCTGTAAGTACCGCCCTCCAGGTCTTAAAGGCGTATGTCTCCAATACTGGCTGTATCCCTGAACACACAGAAATCTACCTAGCTCTTCTAACCACCACGCTCTTACTATGGCTCTAATAGCTCTGACCCCAGGGCAACTTTATTTATTAACATAAAATTAAAATAACGTTTCAGTACAAATAAAATATCACCACACGCTCACATCTGGATGTACAACCACCATGTAGGGAGAGATAACTGGGACTCTTTTCAAACCTCACAATCAACCACCCGTGACACACCTCCAACAAGGCCACACCTCCTAATCTTTCCCAAGCAGCTCCACCAACTGAGGCCAGCTATTCAAATATATGAGTCTATGGTGGGTTCATTCTCGTTCAAACTACCACAGGGCTCTCTATCCCTAAATGAAGAGCTACAGGCAATTAACCACTGCCGAGGGAGGGAGAATTAGTCTTCCCTGGGATGGGCCCCCTAATTAGTTATCCAATACCAAACTTTCATTTCTGAAATTATATACATATGAACAACATTAAACGGATTCAGCAGGTTGCATGTGTGTGTGTGTGTGTGTGTGTGTGTGTGTGTGTGTGTGTGTGTACATATCAATAATAATTAAAGAAAAAGAGGCCATAAATTTGAGAGGGAATGTGGGGGGATGTGGGAGGGATTGAAAGGAGGAGAGGAAGGGGATTATTTCTATTTAAAAAAATTGCAAACCCCAAAAGGTTTTGGCATATTCCTTACAAATAAAGTACAAATAAAGCTGGGCGGTGGTGGTGCCCGCCTTTAATCCCAGTACTTGGGAGGCAGGCAGATCTCTGTGAGTTTGAGGAACTACACAGAGAAACCCTGTCTCGAAAAACCAAAAAAAAAAAAAAAAAAAAAAAAAAATGAAAAGAAAAGAAAGTGCAAATAATTACTAACTGGACTTATTTCTCCATGTAAGATTGATAATCACCTATTACTTTCATGTGTGTGTGTCTTTGTGTGTGTGTGTGTGTGTGTGTGTGTGTGTGTGTGTGTGTGTGTGTGAGTGTGTGTGTGTGTGTGTGTGTGTGTGTATGTGCTGTATATATGTATACATGTGTGGTTCAGGAGGGTTGCCTGTGTCTGTGCATGTCAATGTGGATAGCAGAGGTCCAGGTTGTGTGTCTTTCTCTATAACTCTCCACCCTTTTTTTCTGAGGCAGATTCTCTCACTAAACCTGGGGCTCATTATTTTGGTTAGACTGTCTGAGCAGCAAGGCCCTGGGGTCCAAACTCAGGTGCTGCTGATAGCAAAGCAAACCATTTGACCATGGAGACTTCTCCCCATCCCAACCATAGCCTAACTACTTCTAAGAAATTAGAGAGCATGATGAATGGCTATTGAGTTATGGTTTCTGTTAGATCACATAATGTACATGATATTTGCTGAAAAATGGATTGGAACTGGGGATCATCATACTATGCAAATGTGCCAGATTCACAAAGATAAGTATTTTTACTTTCGTGTGCAGGCCTCAGATTTAATACACACATGGGTACGAAAATAGAAATAAAAAGGGGAGTTGGCAGGAGGAAGAGATCTTAAGGATGGGATGAAGGAAAAAACAAGAGAGGGGGAAAAGGAAAGACAAATACTGCTTATTCTCGTGTGTGGAACATATATGTAAATATATGTATTTGTTTATGTGGAAGTAGGAAGAGGACTTTGGGGAAGAGTGATGGAGCCATGGCATAGGAGACAAAGCATAATGATGGGGGACTGAATATGAGTGAAGTACAATTGTATACACACGTAAAAATGTCAAGGAATTCTTTTGCATGGTGACTTTTTACAAGTACCTGATATTTAACAATTTGAAATGGGTGCTTGCTTTTCCATAATATGTGCTTCAGTATTTATCTGATTCCATTAAAATATACGACAGATGGGCCTGGAAAGAGAACTTCCCTTTTCCCTGCACTTCCGTAACTGATTCCAGCCTATGCTTAGGCTCCGCACTCCCTTCATCACCATGGTATCGAAGCAGGCTTAGACCATAACATGGTGTCAGCCTGATTTGACACATACAGCCCAGAGCCGAGAGCCGGTAAGCATCACGCTCAGAACCATTTAGCCAATTAGAGCTGGGTGCTGCATTCACCTCCCTACCCCTTAGCCATGTTCTGAAATGATTAGCAGAAGGAAACAGCCAAGGAAAATAAATACTCCTCAGAAATATCTGACCAGGCCTGATCTTCACGTGAACATTCAGTCTCTCACGGGCAGCAGAAAAAGATGTCTGGGCCATAAAGAGCTGTATTTAGTTTATAATCTAGGGGTGTTTCCTCAAACAGACCTCTGCTCATTCTTGCTGACATTTTAGTGTACCTTCCCCATTTCTTTTTTTTTTTTTTTTTTTTTTTTTTTTTTTGCTTTTTTTTGAGACAGGGTTTCTCTGCATAGCTTTGCGCCTTCTCACTCGGTAGCCCAGCCTGGCCTCGAACTCACAGAGATCCACCTGGCTCTGCCTCCTGAGTGCTGGGATTAAAGGCGTGTGCCACCACCGCCCAGCTTCCCCATTTCTTGATGAGAAAAGAGCTGAGGCCTTTTCCTTTAAGTAACCCTTCCTCGGAGTCTCCAGTCACATCCCTTTTCCAGACGGAGATCTTCCTCAATCCTATAACTTGGGTCTTCCAGGCCTTATGTCTTCTCATCCAGGTATGTCCATTCTCTTAAGGCCCCACATCTCTGCTACCCACCTGACCATGGAGTAGGACTGAAACGAGTCCACAAACTCAACAGAATAACAAACGCCACTTTCTCTCCTCTTTCTCCCTGGCTCTCTGTCTCCCTGCAGCTAATTTTTATCACTGTCTCACTTTTCTACCAGGAAGAACTTTAGAAAATCTTTGCCGCCAAGAGACACCCCTTCCTTCTTGCCTGCCACATCCAAAACAAAGATTCTTAGAAAGTATAGGTGATGTAAAATGAATAAAAAAATTCTTAATTAAAAAAAAAAAAGAAAGTGTAGATGCAGAACTCGTAAGGGGCAGAATAAGTAAAAAGAGTTTTTAAAGTCGAATTCATTTCCTCTATAAGGTAGAATATAGTAGGAGGTGCTGATCAGTATTTATAAAACAGCATATAATTTAATATTTCTTAAAGTTAACCCACATTTTATAAGCAAGGGCCCCTTGTCAATGATTACTCTCAACAAAGTGATTCCCCAGAGACAGTAACCATTTATCTAGTGGCCTTTTGGGACATGTCAGTGCTAACAGTTCAGATACAGCTGATGACAAGAACCGAGGAGACTATGTGGGACTGAGAAAATGGGGATTAGAGTTGAAGGGAACATAAAGCCCACCAAATCTTGGCAAACTAGCATCTACCCCTTCAGTTTTGAGACTCCAAACGGGCATGTGGGTGCCCACTACCTGAAATAGTAAAGCTTCTGGTATCTCCAGAAAGAGAGAAGGGAAGTACCAGCTGTCCCACATACATGGTAACTGGATTCACTGTTACAGAGTACTTGGGCGGGGCTGGACATTTACCACAGTTTCAGGTCACATGCACGGGACAAGCCACAGACCGGATTAGCCCTGGATCCACTAAGTAAGCCCTTGGCTCCTGAGGCCGAGATCTTGAAACGTTAATACAATCAAAGCTCTCATAGAAAGTGGGATTGCGTGTCAGACTTCAAGCCAAGACCAACGAGAGCAAAGCTCTCTACTCAGAATGCCTGTGACCTTGACTTCTGCTGTGCTCTCAGAGAGAATGAGCCTTTGGCTCATGTATTTCTGGAGACAGAGGCCTTTAGTTGGTTTCCTGGGCATTCACAGTTTTTTGGGAAGGTCCTTACCTTACAGGCATTTCAACATTTTCGGGTCATTTGAATCCTCTGGGCCTACTGTCTTCACCAATGACCTTAGTGACTATGGTCGACAAGTGGAGATAGAATAATTGAAAAGCCCCCTTCCTTCACTTTCCATTCTATACACTGGGCACAATTACTGCCCCTGTCACCCCTCCACACACTCAAATTGAATTCATAGTGTAAGGGAAATATGTGACCCAAAGCCAGGGAGGCCATGTCACCAGAATGTAGAAAAAGCAGGACATGGCTCTGTGACCATCAGTTCTCCTATGTCCAAATTGAGAATAGTGGTAACTGCCCACATGAAATAAAAGATCCTTGACACTGTGAATGCAAGTGGCAAGTGGCAGCTCTCCTTGGCCATAACTGAGAACATCCAACCTGCCTCTACCCTGAACAGAGCTTTCTCGGTGGTTCTCAGCTCTGCGCTACGAAGGATATTGGGAAATCTCTCTCTCTCTCTCTCTCTCTCTCTCTCTCTCTCTCTCTCTCTCTCTCTCTCTCTCCTCTCTCTCTCTCTCTCTGTGATATGCTTGTGTGTACCGATGTGTTTGCCCATGTGTGCGTGTGTAGAGGCCAGAGGCTGGCATCAGGTGTCTTCCTGTATTGCCTTCTTCCTTATTTTCTCAGATAGGGTCTCACTGAATCTGGAACTCACCAGTCAGCTAGACTGGTTAGCCCAGAAGCCTTAGATTGTCCTATCCACACTTCCTGGTACTGTGATTACAGGGGCGTCACTACCTCTGGCTTTTTACTTGTGTGCTGAAGTTCCAAGCCCAGGTCTTTGATTACACAGGAAGTGATTTACCCATTCAGCCATATCCCCAATCTCTCTGGTTATTGTCATTGTTCCTCTGGCCTGCGGTTGGCAGAGACCAGGTACACTGCCGGACATCCTACAGGAAGTGCACAAGTGCAGCCCCCCCAACATGAAACATTCTACAATCAAAATGTCAACGATGCTGAGGCTGCACGTGCAGGCTGTAGAGTTCTAGACGAAAGGGATGTGAACTTGGCAACTGTCCCTCGGGAATCAGAACATTTCTCATACTTGCATCCGGGATCTCTGCTGCCACTGGAAGAGACAAAGTGAGTCTCTCGTGGAATCTAAACACATTCTGAGAAGCTAGAACCTTATTCTGAGCAGAGAAAATTTTACCCTTGAAACACAGATGCTTCAAGCCAGGCGGTGGTGGTGCATGCCTTTAATCCCATCATTCAGGAGGCCGAAGCGGGTGGATCTCTGTGAGTGTGAGGCCAGCTTGGTCTACAGAGTGAGTTCCAGGACAGTGAAGACTACACAGAGAACTCCTGTCTCAAAAAATGAAGAAAAAAAAAAGAAAAGAAAAAGAAAGAAAGAATGAGTATTTCTTTGTTACCCAAGAAAAATGTTTTTTGTTGTTGTTTTCGAGGCAGGGTTTCTCTGTGTAACAGCTCTGGCTGTCCTGGAACTCACTCTGTAGACCAGGCTGGCCTCAAACTCACAGAGATCCTCCCACCTCTGCCTCCCAAATGCTGGGATTAAAGGTGTGTGCCACCACACCCAGCTAAGAAAAATGTTTTGTTTTGTTTTTTAAACATTATTTATTACACTTTTGCCTGGAACTTGTGATCATATACCTTAGCCCCAAAATAGCTAAGATTTCATCATGTCATTGTTTGTTTGTTCAATTTAAATTTAGACAAGAATTCTAACCATTCAACTAGGCAGTTAAGTATACACTGAAGGGTCAAAGGCTGAGTTATGTTTATTTTAATTTTCACCCATGGCACAGCCTAAAAATATTTGGTTGGGTTGATATGATCTATGAAACCATTCCTTTTTTTTATGATACATAGGACCAAAAGAAGGGTCACTTATCAAATTCTATGTGCAGAGAGACTCCCTTCAAGCAAAAATAAAATGTCATTAAAAAGTACTATGTTCAGAATGCCTGAAATGTATGAATAAAATATGCCAGAAGTGAGCACTTGCATGCAAAATGGGGGGAATAAAGCTGCAGAATCTGAATACAGATACTTTGTGGCCACAGACGGTGTTAAGAATAACTGATTATTGAGTACTCAACCCTAGACAAGTCATTCATACTACCTCCTCTAAGGTTCAGGGCACATAGTAGGAGTGGAAAGAAGGTTAGAACCCAAAGATAGAGAGAACGGCTAGCTCTCTGAGGAGCTGTCTTTTGGGCGTGGCACAACCAACGTGGTCCTGACCCCACCGCAGCTGCGTCAGCCTGCGGAAGACCGAGCCTCTCAATAGTCAGTCATGGATGCGGAGGGACTCCCAGGGCCCTGCCCCTTCCTGCTGAACTGCTGGCTACTGATCGATTCCGAGAGACAGACAGAGACTGCCTTTGGTGAAGAAACCGATGCTGAACGACCAGGCTCCCAAAGAGGGCTCCAAACCCACAGTCACACAGATGGCCCCCGTTAAATTCAGCAAGTCACAAAACAATAAAAAGACAAGGGGTTTCTGGGGATGAGATGGGTGAGAAAGGGGAGTTGGGTGACAGGAATCAGAATGCACTATATTCATGTGTAAAATTGTCAAAGAACAAAATTAATAAGAGTTACAAAAAAAAAAAAAAAATGAAGGGAGATCAAAGGCATTTGGCTCCGAGGCTGCTCTTTCGGGCCTTGCCTCAATCATGTTTCCACCGCATTCCACTCCCTTGGATGAAGTCTCTTGGTGGATTGCTACCTCACTGCCCTAGCTAGGTTCTAGAACCCAGGGAAGGACCTGCGATTATTGGCACGTTTAGCAGTTTCTAGACTCCTCCTCCTCGGAGGGCGTGCCTTTGCAGGAGCGCATGCGTGTTCGGAGTCCTGACTCTACAGCCCTGCTTTCATTCCGCGTTTCAGACTTAGGGTGTTGAGTTGTGTTTGCCGTCTGGCATGGATTTTGCAAGAGGACTTTGGCTTCTTCCTGACTCGATGTTTTGTCCATCATAAATTCCAGTGAATACATTCTGAAGGAAGTTTGAGCCTCTTTCTTTAAAAAGTACTTCAGGATTCAGTCGGTTAAGAGTACATTGAAAATTGACTACAGTCACATTAACAACAGATGTGGTGATGTGTTTTCTTTGGAAAAATTTCCATTTGCAATGCAGGAAGTGTTTTCAGAAACCAGAGGCAAATGATAGACATGGTTTCTCAATAATTCAACATGTCCTAGTTTTTAAATATTCCCTCGTAGTCGTTTATTTCCAGGGGGAGTGAAGTCTTTGTGCCTAGAAGCCTGGGGCAGACCAGACAGCCAAGAGTTCCAACGGCTTCTCAGCCACCCTTTGAAACCGTGGTCCACTTTGATTGACCCCTCTTGGGGGAAAATGACCTTTGATTCTGATGTCAAATCTAGAAATTTCTCTTGCTTAGGCTTCTAGGACACTCCCACTTATGAGGAACTCTGACCCATGTGCCTTCTTGGCTTTTCTCTTTATTTAATGATTAGGGATGGAGACTATAGTAAATCTAAATGATTTCACAGGATTAAATATTGTCCTTTATTTTTAATCAGCTGTACATTGACTATTCACCAAATATTTTTTTTAAAAATACTTTTGAGATTATAATATAATTACATCACTCTCCTTTTCTCTTTCCTCCCTCAAAACTCTCCTGTTTATCTTACCTTTCTCTCATCCAAAAGCGTGGCCTCTTCTTTATTTAATTGTTGTTACATTTATATGTGTGTATGTCTGTGTGTATGTATATATCCATACCCATACTCGTAAATACGTAAGTACAACCTATTCATGCTGTATAATCTTACTTGTATGTATATGTTCTCAGGTCTCAAATACTTTTTGATATCTCAGGTATGCTCCAGCTCTGGGAGTTGATTCAGGCTGTGCCTCTACTCTGGCAGAGTCTATGGGAAATTCCTGATAACCACTAATCATGTGATAAGTACTGGAGTGGAAAAAATGATAAGGCATATGGAAGGAGCATTTCTTAATTCTGAGAAAAAGTCACAGTCTGGAGACCATTTGATTAAGCTTTACAGACAAAGAGAAATTAAACACACACACACACACACACACACACACACACACACACACACACACACACACACACACACGAAGGTGTATGAGCTGCTGCATCTGAACAGAAGGTGCCCGAATGATGGAGTTGCGTGGCAGGCAGTGGGCTCCTGACAGAGAATGGCTGCAGGGACCAGTGCAGAGCCAGTCCTGGCTCAAACACTGCTGAGAAGCCTGTGTTTTTATTGACTCTCAGTGAAATGTCACAGGCGTGCAACAGGGATTTTACAGACCAGACGGTTACTAGGTGAGATAGCAGAGCTGAGAGCCCAACGCTGCCAGTTCCAGAAAGATCTGTTTTTTATTAATCTGTAGTTATTATAGACAATCTGGAAAATAGAAGAAAGTAGTCAGTGTAGTGAAAAAGCTCGCTCATGGTTTCACTTCCCAGTAATATTTATTGTGAATTTCTTCTTGTAGTCTTTTCCTATGTAGAAGAAATACATGTAATATTTGATATAAATCTTAAATTTTAAATGTTAAATTTTAAATACATATGGTATTTTGGGCTTTGTGTTATCATTTGTTGTTTTTCTGGAACGTGATTCTGATGAATGGATTTATTGTCCTGTATGTATGTAATCTATTTTGAATGATTAACATATTCTACATTTTTGTTGTTAGCACTCTCCAATCAGCCTCTAGTTAATATTGTTGACTGTAATAATAATAATAACATCTGTGCTGTCGTGAGCTCACATGCTCTTCGATTCCACTGAAAAGGCGCAATAATAAGTCACTGGTTGAGATGGATGGAGACGCTGCTGCGTTTGCTACAGCGAAGTGAGAATAATTGTGTACTAACAGTTCAGAAAGGCTCCCTTTACAATCATGAGACCATACTAAAGTTGTTCGGATACTTAAAACGTTAAACAGCCAGAATTTAAGCACTGTCTTTCATCATAATTGACTAGAATATTCCATATCTAGCTCTGAAACTGTCACCTAAAATCCTTTGTTATTTATTCATTTATATTAAAACATCCATTTAAAATATAAACAAAAGTTAATAATTGTGTGCCTATTGTAACCAGTCAGGTAATGCATTCATACACTGATAGTTTTCTCCTTCCTTCCAATCTCACCTTTTGTTGTTGCCAAGATTTGGTTATTTACTGTGCATCTTTTCTAAGCCTCCTCAAGTTTTCATGCAGATTGGCAATTATGGAGAGTCCTGTTTACACATCAAAGGTATTGCAATCCTCCCTGAAATGGGTCATATGCAAACCCAGCTCAGTAACTCTCCTTTTGCATTCTATAAGCTATACACCGTGAAAACCCCTTATGGTCAATACATTATTTTTAGTTAATAACTGAAAAAACAATACACAATGTGGTATACTGTGCTTGGTTTAATTTTTGTAGCTCTCACTAGCAAAATTTTAATATGTTAGACGTATCTCCTTAGGTCTGTCCTTTTTTTTCTTACAGATTCATTTTCAAAAGCAGGAATGGTAGGTAGGTCAAAGGCTCCCCAAGCCTGTAACAGCACAGAAGCCAATGGTGTACAGAGGTCCCATTGCTTCCCAAGCTTTTCAATACAACGTGTTGTCCTGTGTTTGAAGTTTGAGCATGGCTTTGATGGAAATTTGCATACCTTTTGACATGAACTTTCAGTGAGGTTGGGTGTCTTTTCGTGCTTCACTTGTCTATTGCATTTCCGTATCTCAGGCTTGTCTTAGAAATGTCTAATTCTTGCCCATTTCACGGTTCAGATATGTGCATTCCCAGGTCCCCTCACATTTGTTTTCCTATGCAGATTTTAGGAGTAAAGAAAGGGCTTTTTCCTTGGACATACTCAGTAGCAGCCATCATGAGGGAATCTAGAGAAACATGAATGTTCAGAACTGATGGGCTGAAAGCTGGAAGATGGCTGTTTGTACCCTGACTGATGTTTTTCAGAGCTTCAAAACTCTGAGTGTTGCTGCCGGACAGTTTTGCTGTGCCCTCTGACCCTTGTCCCATCCTTGCCATTGCTTAAGAACCCGAGAGTTTCACAAAGCCCTGGGCCATCTGAGAAGGTCTTTCTTACTACCTGTTCCTGTCTTTAATCAGATCTTGGGAGCAGTTGCATTTTTATCCTGCTTCATGTTTACATGGGCTATCTTCCATTGCCAAGGGAACGATGTTATTGTTTTTCCTGAACTAGGTTGACCCCTCAATTAAAAGGTGAGTGAACATTCAAGGAATGACCTAGGATGGAATGTAGCCTGTCCTGAAGAACTGACCATGCCTAGGCTTGTCTCTGCCTCACTCCCTCAGGAATTGTAGCACATAAAAAGATACTCAGAGCCCATAGCCATAAGCTGGCCATCTTGGGAAAATTCACATCACCAAATATGTGAGTAGAAAGACCAATTCTGAAGTCTACTTTTGGTGGTTTGAAAAGGAAGAAGCTGGGAAGACAAGAAAGGATTTTTTAAAAAACAAAATAGGTGCTAGTTTTTATTAGTTTGAATTCCAAAGAATTTATTACTCTGGAGATTTTTGGACTATAAATAAGATCTTTGCCTGTGGTAAAATTTCAAGCTGGTTGTTGAATTCAGAGGTTTATTTTTCCTCGGGCTTGACTTCCCTTTCCAACTTCGATGAGGGATGGTTTGCTGTATAAAGACAAAGAGATGTGTCATGGAAGGGGTGTGCATGTGGTTTATGCATGTGTGTGAGTGCTGGTGTGCTTGCTCAGATGTGTGGATGCAGAGGCCAGAAGAGGAGGATGGGAGTCAGCTCCCTGGCTCCATGCCGCATTCCCTTGAGACAAGGTCTCTTGTTGAACCTAGAGCTAGGCTTGCAGCCAGCAATTCTGAATGAGCCTCCAGGCTCTACTCCCCACAGTGACAGGGTAACAGACACTTAGGCAGCCAAGCTCAAACTTTCACATGGGCCTAGAGATTGGAGTTTAGGCCCCATGCTTGCAGAGCAAGCACCCTTAGCCACTGAGCTACATCCCCAGCCCCAAGGGTGGGGTGTAGAGAGGAGGAAGATGATGTAAAGGCTTCCCTGGTTCATCTGTTCTGGGTTGCTCAGTACGCATCCCTGCAGTAGTTTATACATTTCCCCAGGCAATGTGAGGGTCATTCAGAAGGAATTTCCTGGAGTCTATCCGTCAGGAACATTAAATATTTTTTTGTTTTTCTATAGTCAGGTATTTACATTTTTAGTCATCAGCTTGTGGCTGTTGTGTTTTTATGACTTTATTTTGGGGCTGTTTTTGTCTGACTGATCATTTTATCCAGTGTGCTTCTATTTTTATGTGTGTCAAATGATGTCTTTCAAGACTAGCAAATAATCCCTTAAAACAAGAAAAAGATTTGAAATGCCTTAATCTTATCTTTGAAAGGTGGGAGAGTAGAGAAGCTGGGGTTTTTTGATAAATATTTTATAACATCTTTTAATGAAAACTGACTCACTGTGTCTTCCTGGTTCTGAGTGTGGTTGTTGAAACACTAACAGCGACAGGCAAGGTCATGTGACCTCATGTCAGGAATAAAAGCTAGGGTTCAAGAGCTCACACTGGTTGAGTCAAGTCGGCCCCACCAGAGTGAAGTCCAGAGGCAGTTCCTGGAAGAACACAGCATCACACATTCTCTGTAAGAAACTTAAGATCCTCTGTCCTCTGTTCTGGCTTTTTTTTTTTTTTTTTTTTTTTTAAAGAAAACTTGATTCCTCTGTACTTGTTCCCTTGACCTCATTGTAAAACAGTTTTGTTTTGTTTTCTTCTAATCTCAACAATATTCACAGTCAAGTAAAACTGATAGACTGACGTTGACATAAATAATAAGTGAGGGTTGAAAACCTAACACACCTCTGTCCTGAGAGATGCAATGATTCGAATGCAAATGGTCGCAGATAAATACCAGGATTCAACTTGTCAGGCTATTGGATAAGACCTTGCTGTGGCTGTCTTCTGTCACTTAATGAAACTAAAATTCCAGAGCCATCCATCATGTCGTGTTCAACCTTGTTCAGTTTCAATGTTTCTCATCTTACTTACCAGGAGCTTTCCCCAGGGTGAGGGAGTTTGGTGTTTGTTTTATATAGGGAAATGAGGGCACAAACTTGAACGGAATATTGATAGAATGAAAACCAGCCTGTGGCATCATGTAGCAACCCTAGATGGGCAAGATGCCCAGAGAGAAATTGTGATGATGGCGTCAGAGCTGAGAGTCTGGTGTGCACTTCCTGGCACTTCTTTATCACTTATTATCTGTCATCCTTGTCAATGACCGTCATGTTGGCTCTCGGCCTCGGTCATTTCATTGTCAAAATCACAGACACAAGACACCTGTGAGTATTATATTTGCAATTGAAAGTACATATGCTAATCCATGATGGCTAGTTAAGCTGTTCTAGAAATATTTGTTGAGTACCTACTATGAGCAAGGTAGGTAGTTACAACGAATAAGGTGTTTTGTAGTCAAAAGAGAAAAACACAATGAACCATGCGATGGAAATACAAATGTGACATGTCCAAATACTGTGAAGTCACCCTTTACTGTCCACAACTCCTGTCAGGTAACTTTGGCTGTCCGTTCGAGTCTTCATTTCACTGTATGCTTTGTTGTAAGTGAAGCATGCAGAACTTATCACGCGGTATTTGGTCAGCTAGACAGACCAGTCTCCATGGAAATTTGTTAGCAGACATTGCCACCCGCAAGCTCATCTCCTCTTCTCTGTGTGTCTTCAGATACCCATTGGAGCTCACCTCCAGCTTCGTTTATCTTAATCGTATGGCTTTTACAAGGAAGTGGGTATTTAGGATTTGTTTTAGTTGAGGATGTGAAGTAGGGGCTGTGATCGGTTGGTAGAGTGATTGCGTACATGAGGCCCTAGATGCGATCCCCAGCATCGTCCAAAGAGAGGGAGGAAGGAGGTGAGGGTGGAGAGGAGGGAAGGAGGGGGAGTTAAGGAGGGAGGGAGGGAGAGAGGGAAAGAGAGAGAAAAAAAAGAGGGAGAGGGAGAGAGAGAATGAGTGAAATATAGTTTTCAATTTGTGAACTAAAATTTCTGAACCTAGACAGCCACAGATGACAACTTGGACCAGAATACTGATTCTCTCTAATATGTAGTTAGCCTGGCAATCCTGACCTGGTGGGCAAGCTATTCTTGTGAAATCTGTGTCTTAATACGGTGACATGTTCTGTCCTTAGCCCAGGGAGATGATAATCCGAGGCGAGTCACTCTTGTGAACCTGGAAAGCATTTTCATACCCGTGTGGTGAGCAGGCCCTAGCTCTCACCCCAAATTCTCAGCAGTTTCAATGCTTTCCAGAGCATCCTATGGGCATAATGTGGACATAGAGACCAGGAAGCCTGTGTAAATGAGGCCAGTCCAGGTTCATTTTCTTATTCCTGTTCACATTTTGACCACAGACATAGTAGTTTAGGTTAACTGGCATCCAGGAACTTTTAACTGTTTTAAGTCCCTTGTATATCGGCTACTTTTTAGCTACAAGTGGCACTTGACTAACAATTTGGGACCATATACTTTTTGATCATCTTTGGTATTCCTTTGAAGTTTTTGATTTGAACTTTTAAACAGTTAAGAGTTAGTACACAGTTAACTGGAGAATTTTACATCAGTGATATGTTTCCTCTTGAAGTCAAAAGATAGTCCTTGTCCTCATCCATTTGGAATAATGAGATGTTGAAGGAAATAACTCCATATATTTGCTGATTTCAATCTGTAATAGCTTGTTCCTTTTACCTTTGGCCACAGTTGTGTTTACCTGTCACAGTAATCACCTCACTATTCGTATTGTCATCTATACATCATATATAAAAAAATGAGAAAGACAAAGTCTAACATTTTAATTTAATCTCTGCAACCTAAGAATTATCTTGAGACAAAATTATTGGTAAAATCCAAAAATCTTTGTTCATCTGATTGATATAATTGCAGGCTGATCATTATAGATATACTTTCTGGATTTAGTCACATTATTAAATGAAACCAAATATTACTTGAAAAGTAATATTAATAGCGGCAGTTCATGAATTCTTTGTATTTTTAGGAAGACAGTAAACATTAGGCAGTACCGGAAATATTTGCTTCTTAAGTTGATTATAATTGTAGTAATATTTATTATTGTGGGTCTTGGTACAATTTATAATGTAATTTGTAATATAGTTTATATTATATGTGTAGTATAATATATACATTAATGTATAGAGAAGGAAACAAGTCAGTATTTCGAGTCAAATTAAGTCACTTAACATGTGGTTATTCTAATGTTATTGGCAACTTGGTAGACTTCTTGGAAGAGAAACTGTGGAGGAAGTGGAAAAGGCTTTCAAAACTGACATGGTGGCATGAAACATTTAGGAGCAGATGAAACATTATTGACAAGCACTGTGTATGGCAGACAGCCTGGCTGGGATGAAGCTTCGGTGGGAGAAATGCTAGGCAGTCGGCAATGAATATCATTCACAGCTGGCCGTATGTGTGAGAACGTTCACATTTAGACTAAAACTATGGATGTCATCAGTGGGCTGTTTCTTGAACTGAATTGTGACATGATGGCAATATCTCAAAGCAATATCTCAAAATATTTACTTAAGTGTTGTAGAGATTGAGTCGTGCGGTAAGAATGCAAGGGGGAGATGAGATTTGGCTCAGACTTTAGCCGAGTGTGATGATAAGTGAGTCGTTGTCATAACAATGAAAATTAAAAAGGATAGAAACTATGATGGACAGCACAGCTCCAGCATCCAGAAGACTGGGGGCAGGGAGTAGGTTGATTTTCTTTTTTTTTTTAGATATTTGTTTATTTTTAAACAAATCCAATTTAGACAAGTTTGGGAGCTATAAGACCACCCTGAGCTCTACCCAGTGGGGAGGATTCTGCTGTCTAAGCTCCAGAACGTGAGATTCTATAAGGCCAGTCCCTGGGACAGGGAGGTGGGGGTTTAGATAGGAAAGGGAGATAACTTTATTCCTTTCCAGTCCCTGCATGAGATGTGTGGTCAGGTGAAGATACCATGAACTCTTTGACCTAGCAGCTAGCTTTTCATTCAAAACTCAAGTCCACTCTTCATGAAGTTGGGAAAAGCAACAAGCATTCTCAATTGGTGTCTGGGAAAATGAGAAAATACCATTTATCAAAGGGGATTCTCCAAAGATCTCTTACATTTCTTCAAACTATGCAAGCAGAGGCATTTCTGTTGTTGTTGTTGTTGTCTGTGTGTTCGTTTTTTCCTGGTTTGCCTTTTCAAGGATGAGAACAGTCTGGGAAGAGAGAGATAGTATCTTCTGGGGAAGCAGAAGCCGGCCCCACCTTCCATTCCACATAAAACAGACGGTGCTTTCTTTCCTCCAGAGCAAAGAGTGGGCAGCTTTGCTTAATGCCTGCTAAGAAGTGTTCTGATTGCCCGAGCTCAGGGCTCTTCAATGAACTCAAACCCACTGTGTGCACAGCGTCCTTCTGATATCACCCTCTACAGGACTTGCTGGCAAAGGAACTCTCCCTGAGTGTGATGTTCATAGTTCTCATTTAGCCATGAGTCACAGACTCAGGAGTTCGGGGTCTTCTGCCAGCAGCCTTGAAATTGTACCAGAGCAGCTTGTTAGCTGGGAGACTTGGTAAAATCTCAAAACTATTCAGTCACTGTGCCACCTGCCTACGGTGTTTCTGGGGAGGATGAGGCAAGACATGGAGCACACTTGGTACCTACCATGTAGTACCAAGTTGAAAACAAAACGTCTTTTTCTCTCATTCCCTTGAAAGCAATTGAACCACTTCTAACAATTCCTGCAGTTAACCTATGCAATTTTCATTGTATTTTCAGCCAGGGAGATTCTTCACCTAAGTTTTGATACACACACACACACACACACACACACACACACACACACACACACACACACACACAATTGGGCATGGTTCAGAGAAAGGACACCCTCCCTCTAAAGTTTAAGAACATAAATTATTGTTCTGTTTTCTTGTAATTGGTGGGCTGGTGTCCCTCACTAACTTTTCTCAAAGTCAGTAAGTTGTCATTAGAAAGCAACAAAGAGCAGCCTGATAGCAGTCCTTTGTGTATTTCAATAGGACGTCTATGTTTTTATAAGAGAAGAAAGAAACCCAGGAAAGAGAAAAGAGCTACCACCCCCTAGCACGCTGTAAGTAAGATGGCAGAAACTATCCTCCTAAGAGGGTCCAGAAACTCCTAGAAGGGACTGATGGAAGAGGAAGTTCACCTTTGTGATCTCTTGACATTCTGTAGTCACCTGTTGTCTCATTGCACACCTTCATGTGACATCCGGGTACGGATTTGCGGTTATTGGGTTCAGGGACATCTTGCCATCAGTGGATGAGGCTGTTGCTGGTAGCTATGGTCCCACTCCTACAATCTCTCTAGGACAGATCACCATGCTAGGCTAATATGGTGTGGGGTTTGGGTGGGGAAAGCATGTTTCTGCTCTTTAGGTTTGTATAGTTCAGAGAGGGGGACCAGACATGAAACCAAATAGACACAGCACGAGGGAGAAAGCACCCATGTCCTGAGAGTGGTGTAGGTGCTGTGTGATGAAGAGGCCCATGCTGACGACGCTGCCCAGAGAGTTTTATTTATTAATTCCCTATACAAAACTTTGGGCTGATAGAATCAGACATTACCTGCATCTAGCCAGTAGTTAGTTTCTTAGAAAAAGCACCCAATTTGTTTTAGTTCCTGGGCTTCAGGTTTAATCCTAAACGATTCCTGTCACCAACTTGAACACATAACAATCAATTGCCACTTAAGGTAAGATGACCCAAATTGAATCCTTGGTTCTGACTTGGCCTGTGTTATCAAGAGACCCCCACTGTGAATGGCCAGGCATGATAAGCCAAGACCTCACTCAAATATGGTGTAGAGGATGTCCTCATACTGTGTTTTAGAGCAAGGAAAGAACACGATTCCTAAGGACAAGTCCCATTTGTGTGGTCTGTATCAGTTTTCCCAAATACAGACTCCTCAGGAGACTCCCAAGAAACCTGTCCTGTAGACTCTGTCTCCTAAAGATTTCTGGTTGGTCTCTCAAGCAAGTCAGAATGGTTGTAAAAATATTTGCAGCAGCAGTTCTTCTGGATACATGAGTATCTTGGTTGCTTTACTTTTTTATTTTAAATAATTTATTTACTTTTATTTTATGTGCATTGGCATTTTGCCTGCATGTATGTCTGTGTGAGGGTGTCAGATCTTGGAGTCAGTTGTTAGCGGCCATGTGGGTGCTGGGAATTGAATCTGGGTCCTCTGGAAGAGCAGTTGGTGCTCTTAATCACTGAGCCGTTTCCCCAGCCCCTTGGTTGCTTTTCTACTGCTGTGAAGAGACACCATAACCAAGACAACTTAGAAAAAGAAAACATTTAACCTGGAGCTTGTATACAATTTCAGAGAGTGAGTCCATGACCATCACGGCAGGAAGAATGGTGGCAGGCAGGCAAGCAGGCATGTTACTGGAGCAGTAGCTTGGAGTTTACATCCTATCCATAATTTAGAGGCAGCAGAGAGAGACAGAAAAGAGATAGACAGAAACAGACAGAGACAAACTAGGAATGATCTGGGCTTCTAAAACCTCAAAGCCCAACCTACTAATATGTCTTCTCCAATTAGGCCACACCTTTTAATCCTTTCCAAACAGTTCCACTAACTGTGGACAACGTTTTCAAATATATGAGCTTATGGGGGCCATTCTCATTCTAATCACCACATTGGGGTTTCTATTATTCATGAGTAAGGTGTTTCCAGAGCTCCCTTCAGAATTCATGTGGCAACCACAGACCAATGACTGGTAACTGCAGCCCCCTGTGTCTTTGAAAGTTGAAATGAATCGAGCGGTGGTGGCGCACGCCTTTAATCCCAACACTCAGGAGGCAGAGGCAGGCGGATCTCTGTGAGTTCAAGACCATCCTGGTGTACAGAGTGAGTTCCAGGACAGGCTCCAAAGCTACACAGAGAAACCTTGTCTTGAAAATCAAAAAAAAAAAAAAGAAAAGAAAAGAAAAGAAAGAAAGAAAGAAAGAAAGAAAGAAAGAAAGAAAGAAAGAAAGAAAGAAAGAAAGAAAGAAAGGAAGAAAGGAAGAAAGAAAGAAAGGCCTGCTTCCCTAGGGATAGTGGGACAGGGTGATGACTTACTGCTGATCCCATGCAAAGTGGAAAGAGATAGACTCAGGGAGAATAAAGAAGGAAATTGGCATTTACTGTTCCTGGATAGTTTAAGCTAGCAGGCCATTTATATCAGACAAGACCTTAACATCTGTGAAAATGACTAGATGACTTCTCAAGGTTTGTGGAAAACTTGTTTGAAGAAACGAATAATTTGTCACCTATTTAATTAACTTAATTTGAGATCATGGCTAGGCATTGGCATTGTAGAGCTAAATATGGAAAAGAGTTCAAGTCATCTTCTTTTACCTGGATTCTGCAATGTTATGTCTCTGTTTAACTTGGTGTTGCTTTTTTTTTTTAAAGACATTTAGATGAGTTCAAATGAAAATGATGAAGTTTATTTTAAGGATGAAGAAAAAATTCAGACATTCAGAATCCAGACAATCAGGCCTCCCGGCAAGGAAGAGTAGGCACACCCAAGGAGAGGAAAAGCCTGCATAGAACTTAGTTCTCCCTAACGTTCTGTTCAAAGCACAGGATGCTGGGCAGCTCTGTGGGAGATTCCCACATGCATTCTACCATGGTGCTGGTACCCGAGTCAACTGTGTTTACCTGGCCTTTCCACTTCAGTTCAAAAGGCCAGGCGTGGATCACACAGGCTACTTCAACGTCCTTCCTAGTCCTTTAAGCGATGGCCAGGAAGGGCAGTGGCAAACGAATGAGGGTCAGAGGATGGAGCACAGTGTGATGGGTTAGGGCAGGAGTTCCCAACCTGTGGGTGGAGACCCCCAATGCCATTGGAGAACACAAATACTTACATTATGGTTCATAACCGTAGCAAAATCACAGTTATGAAGCAGCAATGAAAACGATTTTATGGTTGAGGGGTCACCACGACATGAGGAATTGTATTAAAGGGTCGCAGCATGAAGAAGATTGTGAACCACTGGTTCAGGGCATTCATTTAGTGAATTCATTCATTAAGCCCGCCATGTAGTAGTTTTGCTTAGGGATTTACATGTTAGTAGCTTATCTCCATCAAGAATTTTTTTTTAGTAACTTGACTCTGTTTTTACTCCCATAGCAACTGAACTTTATAATGATTCCAATCAAAAAAATAATATTGCTTTATTATAATGAAAGTGGAACTAATGTGCTTACTGATTATCATATTCCAGGCACTGAGCATTTGGCAAAACTGTAATCCTTTATAAACTACCCTTATGAATAACACTATTATCCATATATTCTGGATGAAAAGACAGGTTGAAGCCATTACAGTACAAAGTTGCAAAGGAGCTTGTTCTGCAAGCGGTCTGTTCCCTGGAGATAGACTTTTATCACATAGTCACTTAATAAACCATTAATTAAGATATTATGATGAAATCCTCAGACCCGCGCCAGTTCTCATCCATGAGTCATTAAAAGTCCAAAGAAAGATGTCTAAAAAAACAAAACAAACAGATGAATACATTGTTGTGATCTCCATGACTGGATTGGGAAATATCTGCTTTAAATACGTTGTAGGACCAATTGAGAACTTACGATATGGTCAGGTTTTAAGTGAGATGATTAAGAACGAGAAGAGAAAGTTATATATAAAAAAGATCAAGTTACAAAACACTGTGCTTTCATTCTTAGGAATACAGGTATGGCTTTAGATAGTTTGCCCTTTCTATCTGTGTGTTTCTTACAGAGTCAACCAACCGTGTGCTGGTTTGAAGGAGACTGTTCCCCATGGGCTGATGTATGTGAACACTTGGTCCCCCGTTTGGTGGCACTGTTTGGCTTAGGAGGTGTGGCCTTGTGGGAGGACTTGTGTCAGGGGAGGCTGGCTTTCAGAGTTTAAAGATCCCTGCCATTTCTAGTTTGCGCTCTCTGCTCCATGCTTGGGTTCAAGATGTGAGCTCTCAGCTTCTGCTCCCCGCAATTGTTCGTCTGCCATGGTGCTCCCGGATTCATATCTCCCTGGAACCATGAGTCTAAAGGAACCCATCTATATGTTACCTTGGTCACGTAGTTTCATCAGTACAACAGAAAAGTAAATAAGACAAACTGCATTTAAAATATTTTTAATTGTGCCGAACATGTAAAACTGCCCCCTTAATTATTCCCTAAACAATGCAATATAAAAACTTTATACATAATGTTACATTGTGTTTTATAAGTTAATTAGAGATTGAAATATCATGAGGAAGTGTCTTGGTTATATGCAAATACTAAGTCATTTTATATAAAATACTTTGTTATCTGAGGTCTTTGCTACATCATGGAGTCCTGGGACAAATCCTCCCACAAAGAATACCTCATTATTTCTGTGTGATTTTTTTAAGACTTAAAATATCAAAGATGTTAAGATAACTATCGTTTTATATATACTAAGAAAGATTTTAATGCTGCCAATTAAGACATTGCCAATTAAGAGGTACTCTGATATCTAAGTATGAAGGGAGAGTGTGTACACTGTATAGAGTGTGGGAAAGATATGGTGATATTATTGAAGATTTCTGGGAGGTAAGGTTCTGATTTATTTTTCCTGACTACTTATGTGTGTATGGAAATTCCCCACATGACCTTGTTTCCCTGCCCTGCTCTGACCCCAGTCTCAAAGGACAGAGTGAGTGGTCCTCAGCTTCAGAAAAACCAGTTTTAAAATCTCTTGGCATGCCCTGCATTAGGTTTCAAGCCTTGAATTCAGGATGTGAGGATGTAAGGCACCCATTGTACCACCCCTGGCATTTGAAGCCTCTGCCAGAACTCCAGGGCAACAGGAAACACAATACAGTGAGAGATTAGATAAGAGATACTAAGAGATGAAAGAAAAGCAGTTGAATGATGGAGGTCCATGAAAAATAATACTTCAGTCTGAGGGATAAGTTAAGTAAATATGCAGAGTGTAGGGTACTAATAAATAAACATACTTTATGTCTTTAATTTCCACACATCACTTTGTATTAGGGTTTGTGTGCATTTGAAGATAATCATAAATCCCATAGTAATGAGATTACCTCAATATTTTATCCCTTTGATAATAAACAGATATTTGAAGTTATTTTTAACCACATTTTATGAAGAAAATATAATTAAGTAATAAATATTACAGTATTAAATCTATTATTCAAGACATGGTAAGTCTTCATTTAAGCTGCTTTCTTGCATTCCTTCTTTTATTAAATCTTTTTGAAAGAATACACCTTTTCCCCCTTGCTTGGTTAGAGAGCTGGACCTATTTAACTCACTAATATAGTATAAGATTATTGTATATTTCAAAGAAATCTCCAACCCCCTAATCCTTGCTAACAATGTATGACTGATCCAAAAACGTAGTTTAATGATCATTTTGACGTATAGCTGTCTATAGAACTTCAACAAAGGTCATAAGTCATTACCAAATCCCCAGGGGTGGTTGGGAAGCTGTACTGAAAATATGCAGATGCCAATACGTACGTGATTTCCTTACAGTGTTAAGTGTATCACTTTAACCTAGAGTTCATCTCTTGATTTACACACTGATGGTTCCTATTTCAACAGGTACAGGGAAGCACTGGTGTATGGCCAATAGATCTCCTGAGGTTTACACAGTAGATGCTACTCCCTAGTACCATAGGACTGAGCAGTGGTGAGGTCACAGGTTTCTGTCATCATATACAGCTATTGATGAGGAAGGTTCATACAGGAATAGGATCCATTTGATAGTGAATTCAGCCTCTTTTCCTCCCCCTATCTCACACATGCTTTCTTGCTCTATTACCTTCACCCAAGGGATAATACTTTCAGAGGACCCTCTCCAGATGTGGGCCCTCTTGACTTTTGATTTTGCCTCTCCGGAACTGTAAGACATAAATCTCTGTCTTTATAAATGAATTAAGTCGGGTCTCTAATAGAGAAGTATAAAATACCGACAAGGATATATATAGGCTTTGGAGCTAGACTAACCTTAGGTTGGGCCAGTAACTTGGGACTGTGGACCAGCACAATAGCTCTTCACCTGGATCTGCATCAGTTTACATACGTGACTTAAGTGTGATATTTCAGACCTGTTTTTGATCTTGCGAAATCAGGCATATGGCCATTTGACTAGTGCTTCACAGTCTACTTGGATTCCAAAGATCTTACACGGCCGACAGAGTACTCCAGTTCTGCTCTCAAACTGAGAATTATTATTTGTTCTTCTATAAAACAATTATGTTAATGTTATTGCATACATAAGAGTATGTATGACTGTTTTTTTAAATTCTTTCAAGATTGTAGTCCCACCAGAAATGGATGAGTGTTCTCCTCACACCAGCTCCTCTCTCGGATGAGCTGTTCACTTGTTTTATTGATCTTGGTCACTGTGACTGGTGTAGGATGAAATCTCAAAGGATGTTAAACATTTTTTTAAGTGTTTCTCAGCCATTTGAGTTTCATCTTTTGAGGACTCTCTACTAAGGTCTTTACCAATGTTTTAATTGGCTTATTTGCTTTCTTGATGTCCCGTTTCTTGGGTTTTTATTTTGTTTTGTTTTATTGTTTTTGTTCTTTATATATTTTGGAAACTAGTCCTCTATCAGATGTGTAGTTGGTAAATGTCTTTTCCTGTGCTGTAGCCTGCCGCTTCCTATAAATGATGGTGTCTCTTGTCATACAGAAATTTTTCAGGTTCATGAAGTTCCATTTATTAATTGTTGATCTTAGTGCCTATGCTAATGATGTTCTGTTCGGAAAGTGTTTTCCTATGCCAATGAGTTCAAGGCTATCCCTTACTTTCTCTTCTGTCAGATTCAGTGTATCTGACCTAATGTTGAGGTTTTGATCCATTTGGAGTTGAGTTTTGTACAAGGTAGAAGACATGGATCTATTTGCATTTTTTTTAGATGCAGCCATCCAGTTTGACCAGCACCGTTTGCTGAAGATGCTGTCTTTTCTTCAGTGTGTGTTCCTGACTTCCTTGTCGAAAATCAGGTGTCCATAGGTGTGTGGACTTACAGCTAGGTCTTCAGTTCTATTCCATTGATCGATGTGTCTGTTTTTATGCCAGTAATATTGCTCTGAAGTGTAGTTTGAGATTAGGAATAGTGATACCTCCAGCAGTTCTTTGTTATTCTGATTTTTTTGCTATCCTGTGTGGTGTGGTGTGGTGTGGTGTTTGTGTGTGTGTGTGTGTGTGTGTGTGTGTGTGTGTGTGTGTGTGTGTGTGTTTTCACATGAAGCTGAAAATTGTCTTTTCAATTTCTGTAAAGAATTGTATTGGAATTTGGATGGGGATTGCACTGAATCTGTAGATTGCTTTTGATAAATTGGCCATTTTCACTATTATTCCTACTGATCCATGAACATAGTCATGATCTTTCCATTGTCTGATATCTTCCTTGATATTTTTTTTAAATGTCTTAAGATGGCAAACTTGCACAACCAAGATGGAAATCAGTGTGACAGTTCCTTAGGAACCCGGGAATAGCTCTACCTCAAGATCCAGCTATACCATCCTTGGGCATTTATCCACAGAATGTTTCTTCCTACTACAGAGACACTTGTTCACCCATGCCCATTGCTGCTCTATTTATAATAGTCAGAAACTGGAAACAATCTAGATATCTGTCAATGGGTGAATGGATAAAGAAAATGTGATACTTTTACACAGTGGAATATTACTGAGAGGTTAAAAAACAAAATTTTGAAATTTACAGGTAAATGGATAGAGCTAGAAAAAATACTGAATGAGGTGACACAGACCTTAAAATACAAATGTGGTATGTATTTGCTCATCTGTGGGTTTTAGCTGTTAAGTCATTGATAGACAGGCTTTAATCCATCTAACCACAGAGGTTATTATAGAGCAAGGGTGTGGGGGGTGGGTATGTCTCCTTAGGAAGAACAAATCAAATATATGATCATGGAGAGATGTGGGGAGGCAGGAATGGGAGGATTAAAGGAAAAGAGAGAGGGAAGGGGGAGTATGTGAGGGAATACAGGGGAGGACAGCTAAAGTGAAGGCTTGTTTGAGGGGTCAGATGGAAACCTACTATTCTTCAAATAAATGCACATGTGATTATTATTAAAATTATTCTTAAAATAAATTATTTTAAGAATATTAAAATATATTATTCTTAAAATGAATGCATATATGAAAGAAATCTAAGTGGACCAAATAACATGGAAGACAAAGGTCTAATTAGACATCTCTTGCCACCAAATGAAACCCTCCATGCTGGGAATGGGTTACAGCTAATTAAGTTATTGGCCAATAGGAACCCCTAAATATCCCAGGCTATTGCCTAGTCTATTAGTTGCTCCCCATAAGTTGATGGTAAGGCCCTATTGCTGAAGACAACACCTATAAAACTCATTGGACATAGAGAAGTACAGCTGGTGCCTACTTAGAGCCTTCATCCCCACTGACTAGTGTTCTTGGCACCCAAAGGCTCTCCACATACAGCTAGTGGGAAAGGTAATCATCAACCAGCTAGAAACACTGAGCCCTACAGTGGGGACCTGCCCTTTAGGATGATGTTGGTTGTAGCTCTGCAAACTGCCCTTATTATGTTGAAATATGTCCCTTGTATCCCTAGTCTCCCAGGACTTTTTATCATGAAGGAGTGTTGGATTTTATGAGAGGCCTTTTCTACATCTAATGGCATTTGGGTTTTTTCTTTCACTCTGTTTATGTAGTAGATTGCATTTATCAATTTATGTATGTTGGATATCCCTGCATCTCTGGGATAAAACCTACTTGATCATGGTGGGTGATCTTTTTGACGTGTTCTTGGACTTGCTTTGCAAGTATTTTGTTGGGAATTTTTGCATCTATGTTCATGAGGAAGATTGGTCTGTTATTCTCTTTGTTTGTTCTTTATGTGACTTAGGTATCAGGATAATTGTGGCCTCAAAAGGATTGGGTAAGTCTGTTTCCATTTTGTGGAATAATTTGAGGAGTGTTGGAATTAATTCTTCTTTGAAAGTTTGGTAGAATTCTGTGTTGAATCCATCTGGCCTTGGGCTTCTTGTTTTTAGTTGGGAAACCTAATTACTGCTTCTATCTTACTGGGCATTATTGGTCTGTGTAAACTGTTCTTTTTTTTTCTATTTTATTTTATTTATTTTTTTATTTTACAATACTATTCAGTTCTACATAACAGCCACAGATTCTCTTGTTCTTCCCCTTCCTGCACTCTCCCCTTCCCCCCAGTCCACCCCCTATTCCCACCACCTCCAGATCAAGGTCACCCCCGTGTTTATCTGTTCTTGATTTAACTTTGGTAGGTGGTATCTATCAAGAAATATGCATTTAGTTTAGATTTTCCAACTTGGTGCAGTACAGGTTTTTAAGGTACGTTCTTATGATTCTCTGGATTTCTTCACTATCTGTTGTTATGCACCCCCCTTTTGTCTCTAATTTTATTAATTTAATTAATCTGTCTTGTAGTTAATTTCGCTAAGGGTTTATTAATATTAGTGATTTTCTCTATTCTTTGTTTCATTGATTCTTTGTATTATTGTTTGTTTATTCATTTCAGTCTTGAATTTTCGTATTTCCTACCTTCTACTCCTTATGAGTATTATTTCTTCTTTTTGTTATAGAAATTTCAGGTATGCTGTTAAGTTATTAATATGAAGTCTGTCCAGTTTTTTATGTAGACACTGGTGCTATGTACTTGCCCCTTAGAACTGCTTTTATTGTGTCCCATAAGTTTGGCTATGTTGTGTTTTCACTTTCATTCAATTCTAAAAAGTTTTTAATTTTTTTTCTTAATTTCTGCCTTGACCCATTTTTCATTCAGTAGGGATTCAGTTTCCATGAGTTTGTGTACTTTCTGTTGTTCTTATTGTTGTTTTCCAGCTTTAATCTGTGATGGTCACATAGAATGCAGGGTGTTACTTTGATTTTTCTTGCATTTGTTAACATTTTCTTTGTGTCCAAGAATGTGGTCAATTTTTGAGAAAGTTCTATGATGTGCTGACAATAAAGTATATTCTTTTGTGTTTGGGTGAAATGCTTTGTAAATATCTGTTAGGTCCATTGGGTATATATAACTTCAGTTAGCTCCAGCATTTGTCTGTTTAGTTTCTGTCTAGATAATCCATCTATCGGTGAAAGGGTATTCAATGCTTCCACTATCTGTGTGTGGGGGTCAATATGTGATTTAAGCTGTTTAAGTACTTCTTTTTCAAACTTGGATGCCCTTGCAGTATGCTCAGCCTGGTGGTGGTGGTGGTGTGAGCCTTTAATCCCAGCACTTGGGAGGCAAAGACAGGCAGATCTCTGTGAGTTCAAGGCCAGCCTGGTCTACAAAGTGAGTTCCACTACAGTCAGAGCCATTACATAGAGAAGCCCTGTCTTGAAAGAAATAAAAAGTAAACAAACAAAAACCAACAACAACAAAAAGAATTGCAGCGTCCTCTTGGTGAATTTTTCCTTTGATGAATATCTAGTTCCTATGCCATCTCTTCTGACTAATTTAGTTTGAAGTCTATTTTGTCAGATATAAAAATGGCTATACCAATTTCTTTCTTAGGCCCATTTGCTTGGAATGTCTTTTTACAGCCCTTTACCCTGAGGTAATGTCCATCCTTGATATTAAGATATGTTTCTTGGATGCAGCAGAAGGATGGATCCTATTTTTAAATCTAGCCTGTTAGTCTGTGTCTTTTTAATGAAGGATTGAGACCACTGATGTTGAGCGTTATCAGTGAGGGTGTTTGTTGATTCCTGTTATTTTGTTGTAATGGTGTGGGTTTTTCCTTCTCTCTAGATTTGCTGCTCTTGGGATTATTTATTTTTGTGTTTTCTTGAGTGTGGTTAACCTTTTCAGGTTGGAGTTTTCTTTCTAGCACCTTCTGTAGAGTTGGTGAGATGCACACTGCTTACATGTGCTTTTATCATGAAATGTCTTGTTTTCTTCTATTATATTTGAAAGTTTTTCTGGGTAAAGTAGTCTGGGTTGGCATCTGTGTTCTCTTAAATCTGTATAACATCTGTCCAAGCGTTTCTGCCTTTTAGAGTCTCCATTGAGAAGTCCAGTGTTATTATCATAAGTCTGCATTTATATGTTATTTGGCCTTTTTCCCTTGCAGCTTTTAATATTCTTTTTTGTTCTGTACATCAGTGTGTTGATTATTATGTGTCAAAGGGAATTTCTTTCCTGGTATAGTCTATCTGGTCTTCTTCTGTAAGCTTCTTGTACCTTGATAGATGCCAGTTTCTTAAGGTTAGGGAAATTTTCTTCTATGATTTTGTTGAAAATACTTTCTGGGCCTTTGAACTGGGTTTCTTCTCCTTCCCTATTCCTATTATTCATAGATTTGGTCTTTTCACAATGTCCTAGATTTCCTATATATTTTGTGCCTGGATTTTTTTAGATTCAACATTTTCTTGGACTGAGGGAAGACAGGCTCTGTAAGTGGTCTGCTACAGGGTTGGAGATGAGAATGGAGAATTTGAAAAGGAGGAACAGGAAAGAAAGCAAAGATTGCTAGGCCCCATTTTAAAAGATTGGTTTGTAGAAATTCTACATATTCTAGGAACTGATCTTTCCTTAATCATTTATGTAGCAATATGTTCTGATGTCTTTTTTTGTCTCTGATAGTGTTTAAGAGAGACGTGCTTAATTTTTCTTACATGTTTTGCTCTGTTTCTTGTTGAAGAAATCTCTTCCTTCCCAAAAGTTGATAGAGGTTGATGGATAGGAACTGATTGTCTTCTAGGAGTTTCAATTTTAGGAGTGTGAATGTGTACATTATTTTTCCACATGAATAATGTTTAAAAGCCCTTTTACTACGGATGTGTATATGTGTATATGTGTGCCATATACCATGTCATAAATAAATATTTTCTGAACATATTTGTGGATATGCTCCGAGTTCTCCAGCCACCACAGGCCAGTGAGTGAATCAGCCAGATGCCCCAGAGCCCTCCGAGGGATTGTGTTTCTTAACTAGGAAGGCATCTCTAGTTATAAATTGAGCTCTCCTGGAGTTAGTTTGTGCTCCAAGGATAGCATCAAAACCCCAGGTACTTCCCATCTTTTCCTCTTTGGGGAACCATTTGTTTCTGTGTTTCTTCTAAGTGTGGCTGTTTCAGCCTCTGCATGTTACCACATCAAAAACAGAAACTAGTTTTCTGGGCTCTGATTATTTGCAGGCAAAGTGCATCTAAGCAGTAGGCTTTCATGCAGCCCACTAGAGGGTGTTGAGTTCTCAGGTTGGGGTGGGGTAGGGACAGGCATCTTTTCTTTTCTTTTCTCTTTTTGGTCTGTTGTTCAGCTCCGAGTTTCAGAACCAGGCAGGTTACCTTTCAGACGCCTTCAGGAAAGGCAGGCTGATTCTCACAGTTTCTTTCCCTGTGTGGGTTTTATTCTCTGCCTTCTGAACCCACGAGGCAGTTAAAGATGAACCTGTATGACCCAGGAAAATTCTATGATGGCTTACTTTGTTTATATTTTTTAAAGATGTCTTTTATTTTCAGAATTATGTGTATAAGAGTGTGTTGGGGAGGTATGTGTATAAGTGAGTGCAGGTACCCTCTATCCAGAAGAGGGTGTGGGATCCCTGGAGCTGGAGCTGCAGGTAATTGTGCGCACTCTGCCGTGGGAACCGAACTCAGGTAGTACATGCTCTTAACACTGAACAGTCTATCCAGCCCCTTGTTTACACTCCGCCTTTCCCTCAGCACTCAGGTTTTTTGGTTGCTTCTTTTGTTCAAGGCTTCTCAATATTTGCTCTCTTGGAGTCCGCCACACATTTAGGACGAGGGCTTTGTTCCTGTTTTTCTTTGGGTGAATTTTTGGTTGCGTTTTTAGTGTGAGGGTGACTCAGTATATGGCGTTCTGCGGGTTACAGAAATGGAAGATGGCGGAATGTATAATCCTCACTTTATGTTTGTTTTGTCCCCTTTGCCTGAAGGCTTACTGGAGACGGAACCACTGCAAGGAAGAGATGAGGATGCAATAGCCAGTGCTGACTTCTCTAGCATGCTCTCTGAGGAGGAGAAGGAGGAGCTAAAGGCAGAATTAGTTCAGGTATGTTTAGTAATCTTCTATTTCTATCTTCTGTTCGACACAGGTCCCAGATTGCAATTATGTTGTCTTTCATGTAATAAAGTGTCATAAATGAACACATTGCAGGATGATTCATTTTTACCCAAGGTATTTTTGGAATCCTGGTTGTGTCTGCAGTAAAATGGATGGCGGTGCTGTTTAGTCCACAATAATAATTAGTGTTAAGTATGTGTTTCTTGTTCTCCTTAGCATAGAGAGGTTGTGCAAATGTTAATCGCTTATGAATCAGACGGAATGTGTTTAAAACCATGGGGCAGATCAGGTGTGGCTGTGCATGCTTGTCATCCTTGCATTCTGGAGGCTGAGGCAGGAAGTTGAAGGGTGGAGGGTTAGCCTGGGATATGGAGTGAGTTCCAGGCTAGCTTGGGCTATATAAGACCTTGTCTCAGAAACAAAACAAAATACAAAAAGAAAAAGAAAGAAAGTAAGGAAGGGAGGGAGGGAGGGAGGGAGGGAGGGAGGGAGGGAGGGAGGGAGGGAGGAAGGAAGGAAGGAAGGAAGGAAGGAAGGAAGGAAGGAAGGAAGGAAGGAAGAAAGAAACCATGGCATGGATGTAATCTCCTTTTTTAAAAGCAATTCTTCAAAATTTGTATTATTTTAATGAATATATCAACCATGAGAGCAGCTGGTTTGGCTCTTTTGAAGAAGAACAAGGCTCTTGGAGTGGAGAGGTAAGCTACAATTAATTAGGGCCTAATTGGAGCATGTGTAGCTGCTGTAGGGACCCATCCTCGAGGAAAGGAGAATGCCAGGCTCATCCTAAGCACAGGTCTGTGCCAAGTCTTTTGCAAGTGGTACGCTCTCACCCATCCACTCACTGATTAGAGATGTCTCTTCCTTGGAGAGGGCTGGAGAAGGGCTCCTGGAGCAGAGTGAAGCAGGAGGATTAGAGATGATGGTAGAAACCATCATTCCTTCCATATCCGGTTCGCAGGGCAGGAAACTCTTGTTCCCCACGAAAGCAAGGCTTTGCCTTCCTGTTGGCACCTTCCCACAGGCTCAGGACAGCCTCAGGCCCACCACAGCTGATGCACTATGATAGTTCACTGTCATAGCAAGGTCTTAATTAATTGCAATAAATTGCTTTAAATTTGATTCTGTAATTTTATTATTTACATTGTGTTTTGTTGAGGCAGAATCTTGCTATATATAACCCAGACTGATGTGGCACCAACAATCTTCCTGGCCTTCCGAGTTGGGTTATACCAATGTTTACCAGTACACCCTGCTATCCATTTTCGTTTTATTTTTATCGACACATGTCAGTAGCACGTGTCTATAGGGTACAGTGTGATATATCCATACACGTGAATAGCATGTGGCAGTCAAAAAAGATGCATCATGTATCTGTTGCCTCACACATCTAGCTCTTCTTTGTGATGAGACCATTCAGTCTCCCAGTTAGTTTGAAATGTATAATCAATATTATCACCCTACTATGCAGGGGAGCCTCAGAACTTAATCTTATCCAAAATAATCTTGTATCCTTTGACCATTTTCTCCTCACATCCCTCTTTTTCCTCTCCAGCCTCCAGTAAACACTATTTTACTCTGTTTCTACGGGACTTTTTTTTGTATCAAATATAGATGAGATTATTTAGTATTTTTTTTGTGTGCCTGTCCTTAAATTAATTTCATTTTAATATATTATTATGGGGGGGGAGTAAGCATTGGTTTTAGTTGGATGCTCCCTGAATGCAAACGCCCAGCAACATTCTCAGAATTCCCTGTCTTCTTGGTCACAGCATTACGCATCCAGCAAGTTTTATTTCTGGTACTTTTGAAGTCAGAATCCTGATGGTAACACCAGACCCTTTTGTAACTGTGTGCAGGTTTCTGGGATGCATGATTCCATCCTTCACAGTGCACTGACTTTTAATGCTTTCTGTTTATTTCTGGGTGCTTCAGGGATAAAGACTCACCAAGGGTCAAAGTTAGCATCATGACTTCCAGAGACACTTGTGCGGGGTTTGTACCCCAAACAGTGAAAAGACAGTCACATGTATCTTTGATATTTTCCCTCGCCCATTTCCACTTCTCCCTCGATACCCCGACCTTGGCCTTGCCCTTTTCCCAAGTCAGCTTTCCCTCCCTGCTCTGCTCTTACACGGAATGTCCTGCCTATGCACAGCACTATGGGGCCTTCTCATCGCAGACCCATTCCAATTTTACCGGCAGTACTAGGATCCAGCTGCCACAAGAACACACAGAGATCACCCTCAGCAGTCTCAGCACTTTCAAAAAGCTCAGCCCCTGTCTCAGCCCTCCACAGATGGTCTCTTAGGTCAAAAGTAGCTCTTCTCTGCATCTGGAAGGTCTTACTGGGTTTCTTAGGCATGGGATATGGAGACTCCTCAGAGGCCAGCAGATGACTTGGCAGGTAAAGGTGCCTGTAGCCAAGCCTGATGATTTTAGTTAGATCCCTGAGACTTATGTTGTGGAAGGAGAGATCAAGTCCCATAAGTTGTCCAGTGACCTCCACATGTGCATCTTGGTATGTGCATGCCCTCTTCATTCATTCATAAATTAATAAATCCTTTAAATTTTTTTTTAAAGATTCCTCAGAGACCACCAGTCTTTTGGAGATCCACTTTTGTATCTGGCAAAGTGCAGTCACGTGGCGAAGCAAGACCTCTGTATATAAGGATTGCCTATCTCTGACTGCTTGTCCAAAGCAGTCTTGGGTCTGCCAGACACCCAGACACTGGTTCCCTCCTCTTCAGGGTTCCCTCATAGCTTCCCATTGCCTTCCATCCGCCCAGACCTCCTGCCCTACCCCCCACCACTTTGTTATTAATGTCCCTGTGAGGCTGTCCTCAGACAGTCTTCTAAGTCCATCCATCCGCACGGCCAACACGTCTTGAACACTATTACCTGAACTGTAGTTTCTTTTATTGTGTCATACTTGGATTCTTAAAATTCCTTGGACATGAAACCAGTATTACTCCTGTTCTGGTGCAGTGGTTTGTTCATTAGTGGTGTTGAATGACTATTTATAATTAGCTTGAGTTATTTTGCAGCTTAATCAAAATTCTGTATTGGTAGTGCCCACCATGGAGTATGTGATTTTGTGGCTCTTATCACCATATCACAGAGTGCTGTTTCATTCCTGGTATTTATTCGGTCCTATCGTCAGCTGCCTAGGGTCTTCAAATATCTAATTATCTCTATCTTCAGATAAATGTAATAATTCTTGCTGTCATCCTCTCGAAAATGATTATGGTCCAGCCTTAATAATCTTCTTCCCAGGGGCCCAGAAAAGAAGCTACAAATGGCGAGGATTATTTTCAGGAAAAGAATCTAAGTACACCAAGCTCTTAGTCCGTCTTCTTTATTGCTTTGGGATAAAATCCTATCTACACAGCTTCAGTTCTGTTCTCATGCCTAGCTCCTGATTTCTCTCTACATTTATCTGCTGTCCCTTCTAAGTTCTATCTTAATTCTCTCATCTTAGTTCTGCCCATCTTGATCTTTCTCATCTTGTTCTTACCCATCTGGCTCTTCTTCATCTTCCATCTCATTCTTCTAGTTCTCCAGTCAAAATCCTCCTCAGTCTCTGAGGTTTACAGTTATACACCCATGCAATAGCAGTGCTCTAGCTAAAGCAAGGTCACCAGGCTTGACTTCTTACAGGGTCATAAAGGCAGACAAGAGTTTTCCTCAGGCAGTGACCGTCAGACTTTCTTTTACAACCCAAAAGGGTAGTGGGAAAGGAGGAGGTCAATTAAAAGCTAAAATGGGTTAATATATCAGAAAAAGGGAATTTATGTGCTCAAACTAGAGGTGGTTAGGTAAATGTTAGGAGTCTATAATGTTAGTATAAATACCACTAAAGCTGTATAAGAAAGGATGATCTGAGCTTAAATTACCTTAATTCAGGAGGTCGTTTGGCCTTGGATGCTTGATAGGTGTTTCAGGTAAAATACACTGTTATGAGTTCTTGGAAGCATACATAGCATACAAGGAAATCATTGCAGGAGGCGGCTAATATAGATACCAAAGCTAAAATATCACCAAGACTTAAGCCATGACTTGACCTTCGGAAAAGTCCTTGACCTTTCCAAGTAGTAGCTTTTGTGATAGTAGCTGAGTTCCATTACATTTTCCTGCAGCTTGCGGCATCATCTCCTCCCCTTTTGCTTCCTCTAAGCTGCATTTGATGCACAGTATTCTGTAACCTGCCTGGCTTTGGACTGATGGGCGTGTTGGCACTGGCACTGTCAATCTGTGGTTACATAACAGTTTGGTACTGCCAATGTCCCTAGATAAAATGACTCAAGAAAAGCAGGTATTAATAGGAGTGGGAAAATTCCAGCCAGCACGATCAATAGACAGAGCCCATGTTGAAGCTCCCTCCTCTCTTTTCGTTTCTTCCTCATTGGGTGGGAGGTCCACAACACACATTGCCTCCAGGCTATATAGATTGGGAAAGACTGGCTTGGCCTTGAGCCTTTCATCAGCACTATGTAAAGATTCCATTCCTTCACCTCTTTGCTAGTGCTTGTTTTCTTGATAACCATATTTAAGTGATCAGCTAAAGTTTCTAAGCTTGGCCATAAATATTTCTCACTTGGAGATCCTCAAAAACTCAAATAACCCTAAATCGGTGTTCCAGGTCAGCCAACGTTACGTAGTGAGGTCCTGTCTCAAATAGATAAATATTTAAAAAAGAAATCAAAGAACCAACTACTTATTTCTAATGAAGAAATAATTTTAAGCTGAGGGAAAGGATATTCTAAACGCTTCGGTCAATGTGATTTACCTGCACTTTATCTCACTTTAGATCTGATGTGACTGACGAAATGCTCACAGTGCAGGCTTTACATATCACCTGCAGCAGAATATCTGCGGGTCCATGTCAGATATTATAAGATGTCTGGCCTTATGTGATACTTCAGATTCTCAGAGTGATAAGAGTGGAGGCACGTACCTGGGACTCTGCATTTTACATATGCTCTCAGGATGATTTGTATGAACTGCGGCTAAGTCACTGTTATAATTGAACCCCCAAGCATCAGGACTGGTTTATTTGGGTTCATAGGTTCGGAAGTTTTGACCCATAGTCACTTGGCTATGTTTCTGTAGATAACACTGATGCCATGATAGTACATTGCACCATAATGGGAGCGTGTGGCAGAGAAGATTATTCACATCATGGTTGGTAAGAAGCAAAAAGAAAAAAAAAAGGCAGTGGAAGAAACCAGCATCCCCAACATCACCCATGAGTGTCCACCCAAACTCCCTTCCAAAAGATTATACTTCTCAAAATTTCTGTCACCTCCCAAGCTGAGAACCATGCACTTGACACATGGGCCTTTGGGCCCATGCTCCAGATCCAAACTATAGAGGTTATGGGAGATAAGTAGGTCACCTCAAATTTCTAGCATTTTTGTGAGGAGGGTCAGATTTTTATTAAAAATTCTAATGGAAACTGATTCTGTTTCCTTTCTCCTCTCCTTCACAACACATAAGTAACTCACTATGTCTACACAGCCCCACGTGCATCAGGCTGAACTATTCGGATATGTCATCCCTTTCTCCTTCCCTACCTCGGTAATTTACTTCTGCAAGTTAAAGTTTTTCCCCAGGATTTTTATCACACAGTAGAAACTGCAGAAACACCCCATGTATCCATCCCACCCCAAGAAAGAAACAGACTCCCAGCAATTTCAGTCACTCAAAGTGAAGGAAGCGGGTGGGCTCTAGCTATCAAAAGAGTAAAGGAAGATGCCATACCCAAGCATTGTCTGTGGGAAAAGAACCAGAGATACCCATATTAGGCAGCAGATGAAATACAGGAAGACACTTTGATAAAAATAAAAAGAAGTGGAATATGATGTGATAATAAAGAACAGAGAAATGTGATTTTTAAAATAACACAGTGTTCTCCTGTGATGGGGAGACTAAAGCACGTGCCCTCAGGTAGTCTGAGTGTCCTTCTTTGGCAGCTATCTGCCTACGCATGCACATGGAAGACTTCAACACCAAGAAAAAGACACGCTTCCACTGATTATGAATACATATGGGATGTGTGATTCAGTCTCTCTTCTGGAAATTTTTCCAAGAACATATAAAAACATTCCATGAGCATAAAGAAATGCCTAGCATTAAGCTGTCAGAATGTTTTTCTGATATTAAAAACCCTAAGACATTGCTCTTTCATAATGTGCTATTTACGATGGTTCTCATCTGCTTGTGCCTTTTTTCCTGAAGTAGTTATCTGTGTTGTGGGGCTTAACATGGAGGAAGCAGTTCAGAGAACATGTTTATCAAGTGTGAGGCTGTGGGTTCAATCCTCACCGTGGCCAAAATAGAAGAAAAATCACAACCTGATTCCTTCTGTTCAGCACAGGGAAAAGTCTTCCTTACGCCACAGAAGACACTCCTTGTTTCAAAGGCAGTCGCTGTTCTTCAGCAGCTTGCTCCCTAGTGACCCAAGGAGCGTGTTTGCAAGGTGCCAGGCAGAACTACGCACAGGTTGTGGCCAGAAGTAAAGTGATACTTTGAGTGGAAATGAGACATAGCTCCCCATTTTAAAAAACTCAGATGTAAGATGAATTGCTAAATGGTCTTATTAATAAAAAAAACCCGGAGCCAGATATCGGGGTGAAAACTGAGAGATCAGAGAAGCAGAAAGAAGCCAGCCATGTTCTTACCGCTAGGAAATCTCCAGCCAAAGAGAGAGCTACTTCCTGTACACTCATACCTTATATACCTTTCTGTGCCCTGCCATCTCACTTCCTCTCTCTGCCTAGCTATACCACTTCCTCTTTCCGCCCAGCTCTGTCACTTCCTGTCTGTATAGACTTCCAGACCTCTGTGGTTATCTAGTGCTGGGAATTAAAGGCATGTGCCACCACACCTATCTCTGTTCCTAGTGTGGCCTTGAACTCACAGAGATCCCAATGAATCTCTGTCTCCCGAGTGCTAGGATTAAAGGCGTGTGCTACCACTGCCTGACTTTTTGGTTTAATATAGTGGCTTGCTTTTCCTTCTGATCCTCAGATAAGCTTTATTGGTGTGCACAAGTAAAATATCACCACACTCAAAACTCTCAGGAAACAGGAAGACTTCTGTTACCTCTGTACACGTGGAGTACTGAGGGTGTTCTCACGATGGTTTTACTTAATTTGTTGAAGAAAAGCATGAATGGTTGTGCTTCTCGGAAGCAGAGATGGGAAATTAAGCATTAATACCAGAGAGATCCACATAGCTGTAATATGAAGTATGACACACAGTTAAATCAGACTTCAGGAAGTTTAAATTTGTTTTAGAGGATATTGCAGTACCCCAAACTCTGAGTATTTTATGCAGTTACTTAGCTAGAAATTAACTTGCAAAAACAGTTTCATGGTGATCTACTTGTATGGAGCATGGTGGGAAGAAGAAATATGTCCTCCATACACAGCCTTGGAGGTAGCCTGTGATAGTGGTTTTATTTGTATTAGCTAAATCCAAATGCTCCTTAACAACTGGCAAACCTCCCCATAGAGGAGTGCTCTGCAGTGCAAAGGGAAGGAGCCACCGCTAATGCAGCAACATGGGTCAATCACAAATAACTGTGCTAAGTGAGCGAGGCCAAGCAAAACAAATATACAAGGTATGACAGAATTATACAACACTCTTGAAACTGCAAACTCAACCTGAGTGAAAGAAGGAATCTCAGTAGTTGCCTAGTGGGGCAAGAGTTAGGGGGGCAGGGAAGAATTAGGGAGAGAAAATTACAAAGCATGGCTAGGAGGTAATATATATTTTTCAGGTGCTAATGATAGTATGGCTGCATGGATACATATGTATACACATATGTATGTGCATATACATATACACATAGATTACATAGATGTATATCCGTGTAATATATACGCTTATATATATGCTTATAAATTGCATATTTAAGATACGTGTCATTTATTGTGTGTCAGCTCCATGTCAATAAATTGCTAAAGAGAACCCAAATTCCTTTCTCACATGGATTCTCACCTCCTTGTTCCTCCCTTTTTTAAAAAGCACTATATTGGTCAAATTTATTTCTATCCTAATACAGATACGTGCGGCTGACAAGAATAAGCAAACATTAACTAGTAACACGTGGAAAGACGCGGTTTTGTTAACTAATGTGGGCATTACAGAATCAATTACAAAATCAATCTTTCTTTTAAAAAAAAACGTTAAGTATTGGGCAGTGAAATGGTTCAGGCACTAAGGGAACTTGCTGCCAGGTGACCACGGGACCCCAGCTGCCAGGACCCACACGGTAGGAGAGAACCGACTCCTACAAATTATCTTCTGACTCTGCTTACAAGCCTTGGCATGATTACACTCACAGGCATATGGAAAAAAAAATATCTATTTTCTTGTAGACTTACAGGTGATTTTTATTCTCTTGGTGCTCAATCTGAATCTTTTAGAAGGGAAACTGAGTACTCTGGGAATCACTAAACCTAAGCATCCTGTATCCAGTGTCAGTTTCCGGAGAGTGGACTGTCGTTTGCATAGTTAAGTTTGGGGGCCGGCCGCGGGAGGCCACTAACAGGGTCCGGGTCCTCCACCGAAGCATCTGCTGTGATGTCTCATCCCGCCATTCTTTCTCCCACCCTAGCTAGAAGACGAAATTACAACGCTACGGCAAGTTTTGTCGGCCAAAGAAAGGCACCTCGTCGAGATCAAACAGAAACTCGGCATGAACCTGATGAACGAGTTGAAGCAGAACTTCAGCCGAAGCTGGCACGACATGCAGACCACAACTGCGTGAGTAGATCGCAGAGCTTCCGGAAGTCCCGCCGCTCTGCTGGGCTTCCTCTCTGGTCTTTCCTACAAGGTGGATTTGGTGTTTGTAGATATGAAGAAGGTGTTTTCTTTGGGAGCAAAGTAAAGAGATAGGAGTGGTAATTAAGTATATTGCTTGTAAAGCCAACTAAAAAGGAACTTCCTGCAATGAGCCTGTGTTGATTAGAAACTCTTAATTCCAGGATCTCAGGATGTAGCCCAGCTGGTAGAGTGCATGCCTAAATACAGAAAAACCTGGGTTCGTTTTCTAACACTGTAACATTTGGTTTTGGGTAGATTATGCATTTGAGGGAGATCATGAGTATTTTTATTTCAGAGATTGTGTGACCTCAATATTATACATTCTAAGTCCATCCATTTTCCTACAAATTTTGTGATTATATTTCTTTTTGAGCTAAATAATATTCCACTATATCTGTATCTAATCTATAACTATCTGTCTATCCACTGAAAATTCACTATGTGTATACATGTAAATATATGTACATACCCACTATATATACAGGCATATATACATATACATGCATACACACACATATATATGTTTATACATATATACATGTATATACATAGTAGATTTTCATTATTCGATTATCTGTTGGTGGACACAGGTTGATTCCAACTCTTTGCAATAGTAAATAAAACAGCAATAAACATAGAGGTGCACATATCTTTATGATAGGTTATTGAATTCTCTGGATATGTCCAGGAGTGAAGTAGCTGAGTCATATGGTAGTTCTATTTTTAATATTTGGAAACTCTCAAAACTGATTTCCACAATGACTCTGTTAATTTGTACCTCACCAGGACCGAATCAGATCCTTGTCTCTTCACACCCTTTCCAACATTTGCTGTCAGATTTATTGATGTTAGGCATTCTGCCTGGAGTAGGTCGGTATCTCATGTCTTCTGGGAATGGGCCTAGCTTCCCAGGAAACTGGATGCTGCTTCTTTTCCCTCTGGTGTCTCTTCTGATCCTGTAACCTTGGTGATTGTCAGTTATCATGGGATGGAAAGGCCAGGAGACTTGGCATCGAGATGGGATAGTAGTAAAGTTGGAGTTGTCTGGTAGTCCCTCTGGCAACCCTCTCACATCCAACCAGCTTCAGCGAGCCCACCTGAAGAAGGACTCCTGGCATTCAGGCATCTTTGGCCAGCATCAGGGCAGGGCCATGTTTTGAAGTTAGCTGTTTCCTGGAACAAGGGGTGTGTAGGCCTCAGACAGAGTTCACTATTGCCAATGTCCAGTTCTGTTTGAGATGAGTGTCCTTCATCCGTGCACAACACAGAAGTGACGATAAACAGATGGGCATGTGGTGAAGTGCTAGAGTGTGTGACTGAAAGTGTTGGTACATCTTTAGGGGCCAAAGAAATTGTCTCCTAAGGACCCTTATTTAATCCCAGCACTCGGTAGACAGAGGCAGGCAGATCTCTGTGAGTTCGAGGCCAGCCTGGTTTCAGAGTGAGTTGCAGGACAGGCTCCAAAGCTACACAGAGAAACCCTGTCTTGAAAAAACAAAAACAAAAAAAAAGAATTCTTTTGCCTTTGAGTTATGCATTTCTTTCCTGCTTCATTCATTAGGATGTAAAGATCTTGTCTTCACCTGTGTCTAGTACCTATGTGAGAATCTTTGCAGTTCTTTGCCCCTGGGCTTAGTGCCTGGCAATAAGAAGTACCACCAATGATTGACAGCAATTATTTCCATTTTTGTGAGATGCTAATTTCACCTGCTGGTTCTTAAGCCCCAGTGTCTAAGGCCTTTGTGTGCTGTGGAGGATGCCCTTTGTGTGAGGAGCGGTACCTAAAGGAGCCTGAGGCTTCCCAGCATAGCTGCCTTCAATTCCGTGTGAACCGTTGTTTCTCTTCTCCTGTGAGGTGGCTCATCTGCCCTCCAGGTTTCTATGTGCACGTGCCCAACGCTTCCTCTAGCTAGGATATATCCTAGAGGAAGACAGCATGGAGTCAGGGGTCTTTGAAGCTCCTCTCCAGAGACTACTGACCAACCTCCCCTCGTCAGATGATGAGAGATGATGTGGTGTATAACTCTGCAGAAAGAGTTATATACCACACACTTGTGCGCATCAACTTAAAATAAGTTTTGCAACACCACCATATGAACGACCTCCAGGAAAGGACAGTGGACTATTAGGCACTATATTAAATAAGTTTATCTCTCAATAGTCTGGGCTTATTACGTCTTTGCCCTTTCAGAACCAATAACCAATGAATTGCCCTGAAAGTGTGTGGCTGAACACCCTCTAGTTCCCTGGGTCTGGTTCCCTCTGCACTGAATTTGGGTCTCCGGGCTTCAAATCATACTGATTTAAACTTCCCTCTGGAGCAGGGGAATAGGAAGGGTTGCTTCATCTGGCCTCTCTAATCACTTCAGGAATTAGATACCCCAATGTGAGCAGAGTAATCTGGGGCTGCAGATGGGGAGGAAGGAGAGGGCATAGCTCTGTGGGGTGTGTCCAGGGTGGCAAGTGGTAATGGGGGCAGGAAAAGGAGAGGCCTGTGTATCCTGGAATGTGGAATCCCAGCAGGCAGGTTCCAAGAACCTAGCCATACAGGGAAGAATGGGTCGTCTCTGGTTTTTCATGTCTGAAAAACAAATTGGTGTAGCCAAGCAGTTTTACTTGGTGTAAGACTTCTTGTTGGCTTTAATCTCAGCACTCGGGAGGCAGAGCCAGACGGATCTCTGTGAGTTCAAGGCCAGCCTGGACTACCAAGTGAGTTCCAGGAAAGGCACAAAGCTACACAGAGAAACCCTGTCTTGAAAAACAAAAACAAAAACAAAAAAGACTTCTTGTTGGATAAGAGGTTTGTTTAGTTTGTTCACGAATGATAAACACAGGGCACAGTGGGAGCATGAGCAGGACGGAAGCAGGGTTTCCAAGGAGTCCTCAGAATGGAATCAGTCCAAGAGAGACAGGTGGTGCCTTTCGAGAGTGACACGTACTGGGGATGGAGCAGCAGGAGAGAAGGGTCTACTCCTGAGGAGAGCATCCAGGTAGTGGGCTTGGCTTGGGATGGGGGCAGGCATGTCCCTTAATAGAGTTACCTGTCGCTGCAGGGAGTAGAAAGCCACGAAAGGGTCCTACCCAGTCATTTATCCAACAGGTGCTAGTGAATGTCTACTATGAGGCCCTTATTACCTCCAGGCTAATCGAGACCTCAGGATAATGGGATTGACAAGGTGCCTGCCTACCTTTCTGTGGAAAGGGAACAAGCAAGAAACAAGAAATGAAATAAACCAGTGAGGCGCTAACTGCCAGGGAGGACTTACCAGGATGTGCTGTGAGGATGAGTTGCTGCCAGTAAGAGACTCGAAGGAGAGGGTTGAGGCTGCTGGGATCGAGTCCCAGGCAGGACAAACTTGTTCTAGAGCCTGATTACAGCAGGGACTGGAAAGACTGGAAAGATCCAGGGTTAAATGATCTAGAGAAGAACTTTCAGGTTGAGAAAAAGTTGATGCAAAGACTCTGAGGCCTGAATTAGCTTTGAAGCTTTCAGGAGCCAAAAGACGTCTCTTAAGAAGGTCTAGACTGTATGTGGTGTGCTGAGGTAAGAGCGCAGGCACTGGGGCCTCTAGGGGCAAGGGAGAATTCAGTGCCAAGGGCTCTAGATGCTACTGGAAAGTTTGGAGCAGGAAATGGCCTGGGCTGACGCACATGTATGGATCATTTCCATTAGATTATGTAATAGATTGTGGAGGGCTGTGGGTGGGGGTTGGAAAATCATTTATGAGACTATTGTAAGCGAGAGTCATGGAGAGCAAGGGAAGGATTTGGAGGTCAGTCTGACAAGGAGCCCCAATAGTGTGGAGGTCGATGAGGAAGGGAGCATGTGATGGAATGTGACTCACGCGGATGCTTGCACTACGCAGTATCGGTTCTGTTTGCTTCCAGGTCAGTCGAACGTGGCTGCGACTCTCCTGGGCTGAAGTTGTAACAGCCTGGAGTCTGTGTAGACAGGGAATGAGACTGTGTCAGTACCAATGTGATAGCGAGTGATGATTTGATGAGTTAAATCTTGTATGCAGATGGTGCCAGGTGCCTTGCTAGCTTGTGGTGACTTTCCACTGTCGTCAGGAGGACTGAGACACAGAGGCAGTGCTTACACTCAGTGACCTGTTTCGATCGTGTCTGAACTACCCCATAAGGAAATGTCAGACTGGGAGGACAGCTTGAGAAAAGTTAAAGGCAGAGGTGCAGGCATGCACGTGTGTGTGTGTGTGTGTGTGTGTGTGTGTGTGTGTGTGTGTGTGTGTGAGTCATTCATCCATGGATATCATTGAAAGCTGTAGGATTGGACTTGGAGATAAATAAGTCCAATAACTGTGGTCTCAGTAACCTTTAGGAATGAAATAGAACTATCCTTAGTAGAGAAGAGCCAGTTCCTTACCAGTGAGGAGTGAGAGAGAAATTTATCAACCATATAATTTCAGGAGAGTCTTCCCCTACCCCTATTTCCTTGGCTACTGAGGGAAAGTAGGGAAGGGAGCTTATTAATCCTATGTTGGAAGGAGAGATAACAAAACCATTTCCCTGTAAATTAATTAAATCCCACTCTATCAGTCAGTGTTCACGACTCTCATTCTAGAACACATTCTGTGTCCTATAGGATAGAAATGTGAATAAGAGAGAATGATAGGCTGTGGCAATGTAGCTGGGAAGAATTAGACTTCAAAGCACTGAAGAGAATTCCAGCTTTCAGAGAATGTGTGTGATTCCCAGAGGTGATACTTTGCATGATGATTAGGCAATCATGACCTATTTAGTTTGATTTATAATAAAATCTATGGTATGCTAATGAAAGATCTTGGCATATTTTCTTCAGCAATAGGATTCACATTGCCATAGGACCCAATGAGGAAGAAGAATTACATAATGGACTCAAATTGGTTCCTTTATAGAAATAGCTGAGGGATACAGAAGCAGGACAAGGGTGTGTGTGTGTGTGTGTGTGTGTGTGTGTGTGTGTGTGTTGTTGTTGTTGTTGTTGTTGTTGTTGTTGCTGCTGCTGCTCTGGTGCTTCTCCATTTTGTTCATGCCTAGACTTCTTTTATTGTCTTTTAGGCCTCAAGGAGGCAGAGTACAGATGGGTGCCCTCAAGGAGGCAGAGTGCAGATGAGTGCCCTCAAGGAGGCAGGGTGCAGATGGGTGCCCTCAAGGAGGCAGGGTGCAGATGGGTGCCCTCAAGGAGGCAGGGTGCAGGTGGGTGACTTAGAGCCAGTACACTTGTTTATGTATTCAGTGTTCTGCTCTGTGAACCCATGACATTCTCCCACTTACAGACCTCTGTGCATTGTGCCACAGAGGGTAGGAATTTTGTTTTGTTTTTTAAAGGAAGTTAAACTCCTCCATCTTTTGTTGAAAAGCTCAATAACTATGCTATAGATAAGGAAAAATACAACCCCACTTGCAGCATTTCAAAGACTTCACAGTGCTTGAAAAGTGAGGTTCAGTTTATGATTTATTTGCTCTTTGCTGGTGGGCTCGTTTTCCAGGTCACCCTGGTCCAAATAATAATTCTCTCTCTTTGTGAGGAGTGCTTTGTAGTTTTGCTGCATTCAAGTATCAGTAACAAATAAAGACCTAATATAAAAGTTGTGCACACCCTATCTCCCATGCAGTTAGTTTTCTTTACCTTTGGGATTCTATTATATTACCCAAACTGGAAAGTAGATTCTTTTCTCCAGAGAGAAGTGGTACATTTATATTTTAATAACATATTTAGGGTGTCTTTGGAAGAAAATGACCCTAAATGGTTTTGTATGTATGTCCTTGATGAGATGTTGAAATGTAATTGTTAAGGAAATGCACTCTTTTAAATCTTTTCCTAGGGGACATATATTCATGTTGTGAAATATCTTGTAAACACAGTTGATGTTTCAGTTCTTTCTTCTAGTTATATGTAGAAAATGCTTAAGTCCAAATCATGCACTGCCATATACAATTGTAAATCCTGTGCTGTATGGGAACTATCAAGGGAATTCCTGCAAAAATTCAGTAGAATTCTTTCTTTTGGCTTGGAGAGGAAGACCCCCACAGAGATCTACAGAAGATGGTCTATGTACTGGCCAAACAGCTCCCCTGCCTATTAAGTGCTTAACCTCCAACCAAGCTCAACTGGTAATAAGTAAAGGCTACTTTCCTGTTAACTGCAATTTAAAAACAGGAAGTTTACTCATGTAAAACAAAACAAAAACAAAACCTGCCAGTGAGGGATCTTGGGTGAATCCATACACCTGGTAGGCGCTGTTACTGTCAGAGCTAAGCTTTTGCAAAGCACTAGTCACTTGTTAGGTAGCTTTTGGCTCTTATCTGCAAGGGCTCATCCCTGTCCTCGGCTGGAACCTGCTTTACCACATTGAGGCTGACCCTCTCCCTCACCACCTTCAGGCCACAGTTGTTCAGCATTGGAAACGTCACACTGGAAACTCCAGCAGCTCAAGTCAAGAAATGGAACTGAAAACCATTTCCTGCTTCTCATCGATCTGTGGATCTTGCTTTAGCTGATTGAGGCCCTGAGATACAGCGATGCTAAACAAAATGTGTTCCCAAACCTCAGGATGGTGCAGGCAGGTCCCAGAGATGGCCACCAGCTCTAATCACAACACAACAGAAAGGTATTCTGAAAGAGTTGTGCAGGAGGTGGTAGGACCAGGAGAAGCATGAACAGAAACCTCCTGTAGCTTGGACTCTCAAGACGTCTGCCACCGAATGCACAAGTGACAGCAAGCACACTGTCACCATCACCTAAAGAAAACATTATGGTTACCCTGCTTTATCAGTTATGTGAGGTCCGATGGTGTAAACCATCTTTGGTTTAAAATGAGATCTGCTAGTGGCTAGAGCTGTAACCCAGCGGTAGAAAGTGTGCTTAGCATGTGTGAGCTAGAGGTGTAACCCAGCGGTAGAAAGTGTGCTTAGCATGTGTGAGCTCCTGGGTACAATCGGCAGCATAATTCCCAGGCAGACAGATAAACAGATGCTAAAATTATAGATGCTATATATAAGAGGATTTCATTTTCTAAAATGCTGCATGTAGTTTTGTATTTGAGTTGCAAGTTTGCCTAACCAGTCAGATTAGTATTTACCTTTCATTATTTGACTATTATTAAAGGTAGTTTTAAATGCTATGGTTGAAAAGCAATTTTAACTATCAACAGTACAACCCAGGCCTGGCTCCACGGCCTAAGAAAAGTAAAGCGTGGGTTGGTGAGATAGCTCAAGGATACAAGTGCTTGCCATACAATCCTGATGACCTACCGAGTTTGATGTCTGGAGTCCACAAAAATCCTGAAGTGCTGGCGGCTCACATCTGCAATCGCAGCACCCACTTCCATAGAGATATGGGAGGCAGAGACAGGGAAATCTCCTGGAAGCTCCTGGGCTAGCTGGCTAGCAGCACACAGAGCTCCGGGGTCAGTAAGAGAGACCCTACCTCAACAAGGTACCAGGAGAGAACAGTTCCTGAGAGTAGCTGGCTGTTGTCTGACCTCCACGTGCATACTGTGGCACATAAGTGCACACACACACACACACACACACACACACACACACACACACACACACCACTATATGCCTATAAAATAATGATAAAATTAGATTTTAAAAAGAGTAAAGTGCAGACATACTTTTGGGGGTAGTTGGGAGGGGGGGAATCAGTGGCCTGACAGGAGTGCCATTTTCAGGGCTCGGGCTCCCAGCATCTAGGTACAATTAAGATCAAGTTCAACCAGGACTCCACATAGAACAACAGGGTGTGGACAATGTACAACCCCTGAGGTACCCTTCACGTAGGCAGTGCTTTAAGTGGTGTTCCTTGGAGCCTCTAAGTACTCTGAGTTCAATGACCTACTTCTCCTAGGCCCTTGGTTGCTATGGTGTTGGTAATCACTTCCCACATATAACTCCCTCTCACTGCCTACCCCTTGAGATCTTTTTTGGTTATTGATTCTAAGCATCATGCAAAATGACTACTAACTGTTCTTAAGAAACAGTTTGCCTAATGAAGAGGCAGAAAAAGAAACACACACACAAAAACCTTAGAATTCTGAGTGTGTGTGTGTGTGTGTGTGTGTGTGTGTGTGTGTGTGTATTTGTGTGTGCGGTTGCTTACGCATGTGTTTACATGTGCATGGAGGCCAGAAGACAAGCTCAGGTGGGTGTTCCTCGGGCCTTGTTCCTCTTTGAGACAGGGTTTCTCACACATCTTAAAATTCTTAAAATACGATGTTATCATTTCTCTCCATGAAACTGGAGCTATAGAAGGCTGACCCGACTCACCTCAGTGTCATCTCCAAGGCGACAGGACATTATGGGGGAAGGGAGGCACCAGGTCTGTCACCATGGAGCCACAGCACTTTTCCATGCCTCCATTTATCATGTGCAATCGAAGGGACTCTATTCTAATGGCCTTCCAATTTAACATTAACGGCTCAGAGCCCCAAATTCAGTTCTCAGCATCACACATACACTCGAGAAAAACAAACCAAAGAACAAAATGGATTTATGGGTGATTTCTCAGAATTAAGGAGCCCTGGCATCCTTAATCCCGCATTGAGCCATGCATAAGGCTGTACCGTGACAATGAATTTGGAAGTGTAAATAGAGATGCATTTTTCATTGGTAACACATAAGTTTCACTAACACAAAAGTCAACAGATCCTTGTGTGTACCTCCCTCCCATTTTGGGAAGTGCCTTTAAAACAATGTAACACTTACTGCTTACAATCCGACCTCATTCCTAGCCAGTTTTAAATTCAGTCATCCAATTCAAAATGTCACACGTGTGTTCAAAAAGAGCTCTTATCTCAAAACTCAAAGTCTTCTCAACACTTAGTGTTGAACTACATAGACCATCTTACAGTAGGAGTGAATATGCAGGCTAATTGCAAGAAACTGCCAAAGCAGCGCCAGACTGACATCAGAAGGAATTTTCTAGTAGCCCAGCTCAGCCTCCTGTGAAGATCACAGTAGCTGCCCCGTTCTCTTCCTGTTTCCTTTGGAGTGTCTTTCAGGCCACTTGAGTCAGTGCTGGGTGGCTGCCGAGGAGACATTCTTCGCTCAGACTTCCATGACTGCCTTTACCTCGCTTTCTGTGACCTCCTTCTACCTATTGCTTAACTTTTTAATGCTGGCATTCACATGGCCAAGGCTCCAAGAAGCTCTGGCCCTATTGGACCGAGAAAGGTGCCTTCTAGTCTTCCTCAGAGCGTAGGCTTTTTAACCCTCCAAGGTAGGGCACTGACATTAACCTAACCAAATGTTGCCAAATGTGATGGGTATCACAAAGCAGAACAGTTAGAATAGAGTCCCCAGGTTGGATGGGGCCTGGCATCTTCAGGGATCAGTAACGCACCCAGGGTGGCTGAAACAGGGTGAACAAGGAAGAGGCAGAGGGTGGGGTGGTCAGCCTGAGGGACCAGGTTATATAAAGCTATGGAAGGTCAGTGCATATGGACCTTGGATTTCTCTGTATGCGAAATGAGAAGTTGGTGAAGGGTGTGTGCAGAAAAGAGACACATTTGGCTTGATGTTTTAAGGACGTTTTCTGCCTGTTGTGTTGAAAAGACAGTGTAGGGAGAGAAACGCAGGAATGGGAAGATAAGATAGGAAAATGTTGCAAGAGCCCAGGTGAGGGATGGCGCCCAATGAAGGAAGAAGCAGTAGAGACGGTGGGAGAATTGCCAGGCTCTAGTTCTGCCATGAAAATGGAAATGAATCTGGAAGGTTTCTTGATGGATTGGATATGGAGGAAAAAAGATGAGGTCAAAGCTAGTGCCGGTCCCCCATCCATTGGATTGTTTCCTTGCCATTGTGCCTGAGACATTTTGCATAGGAAAAACTGTTTGACTTTTTTTTTCTTTCAGAATTGTGATATCAGTAGTAGTAGGGAGAGTTCTAGAATAAAGCTAACGAAATCTTAATCATAGTGCATGAACATGTTTTATATCCGTGTATGTGGTGCTTTCCTTACCTCCACAATGCCCCCATTCTGTGTTTGAACGTACTTTTTATAGATCTGGTTTCATAACCCCATTACTGCTTTGTGAAAACTCCATCAGCATCCTAGAAATGTAACTGGATAGGAATGCCAGATTTATTTCTTGATTGTTTGTAAATATATGTCCTCGTTTTCATAATTTTCTTTTTTAATATTTATTTTCAATTTGTGTGCATGCATGTGTGCATGCATGAGTGTGTGTGTGTGTGTGTGTGTGTGTGTAGGCATAGAACTGGAGTTCTCGGTGGTTGTGAGCAGCCTGATGTGGGTGCTGCCTGATTGGATCCTCTACAAGAGCAGTACATGCTCTTACCGCCCACTGAGCCATCTCTACAGCCCCAACACTCTGATTTTGAAGGCCAAAGGCATTACATTTAAATGCTGTTGAGCCCAGTCAATTTAGTGTTCAGTATATTGTTTTTGGATTCTGTTGAGTATTGGTTTGTTCTGAAGAACCTCAGCGCATGCCCTTTGGTGATCAGAGAGCTCTGAAATCTTGTGATAAGGATTGCCATTTTTATTCCTAATCGTTTACATTTAGTGCTATGGTAACTGCCTCATTATTAGCAGCAAGTTGTATTTCAATATTTTATATCATGTATAAACCACTTGGCACTCCGTGGCTTCACATGGTCATAATTTTCCATAATTAAAACATAAAGTCTTGTGTAAAAATGTACAAAGTAAAATTATGCTTTGAATATGCTGTTTTCAGACTTCTGCAGAGAAAAACATTAGATTTTTCTGGTGGGTCTTCTCTTCTGTCTTCTCACCTCTCTCTCACTTCTCATTCACTGTATGACCTGTCTGTCACCAGCCAGGGCTTGCTCATATACAATCTGTTCTTCAGAGACATAAATAAACCCCAAGTTAATGGATTTTTTTCATGAAACATTTTAGAAATTTATAGGTTCACAGCTAGGAAAGGAAGACAGTTAAACTCAAAGGTCTGAAGTGTGGTTTGTTGCTGTTTTAACATTTTTGTTTGAAATACCAGCATCTGAAAGGAAGATTGTCTCTATGTAGCAACCTTCACAACAAATTTTGTCAATGGTGATAGAATTTTGGGCTCCAAGCTGGCATGAGACACCAACCAGACTCCAGGATGAAGGGCTCCTGTCACTTCTCACATCCCTTTCATTCTCCTTGTCTTTCTAGCCTCCTTCATGGCTTACTGTTCACCACCCTAGTTGGCATCGTAAACCTAGGAGAGCTGGGCCTAAAGAGGAGGCGGACTAAAGCCTCACGCAATAGCCAACTTTATGCAGAACATCATATGATTTACACTCTGAGGGTTACGAAAGATCACAGGAGTAAGGTATTCAATCACAAGGACAAGTCACACATGACAGAAATGTGTTTTCCATAGAGGCACCTGAATAAACAACAGCTGAAGTAAACTCACCCCTGTCCGCTACACCTGGGAAGAACATGACAACACACTCCAAGAACAGTTCTGTGTTTGGAAGAAACTGAGGTCACAAGACTCTTGTCTCATTTTCTTGGAGTTTTCCCACAAGCCCTCAGGACTCCCCTTGAACAACTCCATTCTTGGACTGTTTTCTGACACTTCCCATGGTTCTCTTTTATTTCTAGGTACAAGAAAACACATGAAACCCTGAGCCACGCAGGGCAGAAGGCCACAGCAGCTTTCAGTAACGTGGGAACAGCCATCAGCAAGAAGTTTGGAGATATGAGGTAAGTCAGAAGATTAAAACAAAGAAACAAAAAACAAAAAACAAACAAACAAACAAACACAGGAACTCCACCAAAGGCATTGTGTATTGGTAGGGTGTTCTTTTTCTTTCTTTAGTGGGTAAAAATGACATTGATTGGTGACAGATAAATTTTCACGTTGGGATATTGTCTGTTTGAAGCTCAGTTTAGAAGCCCATCCCCAGCCTTACCCTCTCCACCAGTAAAAGCAGAAGGCAGAGCGTATGAGAAGTGGCTTCAGAACATTCCAGAACACAAAGAGCCTGGCTGTTTTTATTCATTAACCTTCCTCTTGGCCGTGACATTCTATCTGACAAAACCCACTTCTGGAAGAATCCATTTTGCTCCATCCTTTGAGGATAGAGTCCATCCTGGCCTGGGAGTCATGGCAACAGAGCTTGGTCACCTTGTACCCCTAGTCAGGAAGCAGAGAGAGGTGAATGCTGGCACTCTCCTCTCCATCCTGGACCCCACCCCACGGGCTAGGGAATCTTCCTTCCAGTTTAGCCTGTCTGAAAGCAGCCTTACAGACAGACCCATCCAGAGACATGTTTCCATAGTGATCCTGAATCTAATCTGTTGGCAATGAATATTAAGCATCACATATCTCAATTTAAATTGATATAGGAAATTATTCAGGGGCATCTGCTCTGATAAATTATTCTAGGTTACATGTTTGTATCCAACCGTCTGGTATATTTTATATTTTAAAATGATACTATTTGGCCTATACTTCTGGTAGTTTTCTTTCTTTACTTTACCAGTATATTGACATATCTTAACAACTTACACACCTTCATGTTTAATAACTGGATTATCGTATAGTATACAGCAGCAGCAAACCCTTGAAGTGTCCTCCACATTAGAGTCATCCATAGTTCACAGAGACCAGGGAGGACATGAAGATAGGATATTTTTATTTTTTTATATTGTATGTGAGGGAAATGTTTCTCATTGTTATTACTGTCATATTTGTATTGTTTAAATGCCTGTCAATTTATTTTTAATTTGGCTGATGTGGCTTAGGAGATCTTTCTTTAGAAATTAATTTCATTTTTCTCTTAGAAACCAAATTAATTTTAAGTTGCCAAGTTTTAAGTTTCTTCTTTTCAAAAACTATGTGTACATTGAGGTCATAGATTTCTTAAACTGTTATTTCTCTGAAGCTTTGATAGCTAGAAACAAATATTCATGTCTTTGTATTTAGTTTCTTACATCATAAGTTACTGGATTATGCCTCGTACTCATGAACCATTTTAAGTAGGCATTCTTGTGGAAAGAATTAATTACAGATATGTACATGAATACTCTGCATTGTTTTATCTTCCTTTTTATTAATACCACATTATCAAAAGACATTGAAAGCCTTCAGGGGCGGCATGTGGTTTTTATATTATTAGTTACTGCTAATTTCATCATAGGTCAAGTTTTCAATCATATCAGTAGCACTAAACTATCTATTTAAAAAATAATTCCTTACCCAAGAAGGACCCTTCTGCCCATTTTACTTGAGAAAATATATTTTCCCCTGTGTATAAAGTTCGTCTTCTACAAATGTGACAGCTGACAGTTTTCTCTTGAACACTAGGACCTCACACAGCACTGCCAGGTAGCTTCCCTCCATCTTTATGAGTCCATATCAACATCTGGGGAGCAGTTTTAAAATGTGTGTTCCTAGATTGCTCCTCTTCAAGACTCGAGCTAAGGATGTAACTCAGTGGTAGACAATTTACCTTGCATACATGAGGGAGCCCTTGGGTTCCATCCAGTCACAGAAGAGGCAAGGAGAATTCAATATCGCCGGGGTATTATAGAGTTCCCCTATGTATTATGCACTCAAGTACTAGTTTAATCTTTATTATCTGACCAACTCAAGGTGGTCCTTACACAAAGGAAAGCAGGACACATCTGTGACGGGGACTCATGGTCTTATCAAGGTTCCTTGTGTTTCTCTAGTGAGCAACAAAGGCTTTTGCCCTAGGTAGTGTGTTGGTCTGCTGCTGTTCATACTGGGATGGGTATGAGACCCAGCTGTCACCTGCCTTCCCGCCTGTTTTAAAGTGTTTCATGAGTTAGTGTAGAACTCATTTCCCAGGAGTTCAGGCTGCTCATTAATTATAACTTCGTGGGAAGAGTCACAGTTTTCATTGTGTAGTGGCTGATGTTACTACTCAAGATTTATGTCAATAGTAAAGCAATTACCTAGCAATTCATGAGGTCTGAGGTTTGGGCCTCGTTGCTTCAGAGAAACCAATAGTGGGTAAAAGTCCTGGAAAATGTATGTTTCTAGAGACTTAAATACAGTTATGAAAAATTTTATCAGGTTGGAAAAAGTCAGAGATATGTTTCTAGTTTTTTTTTTTATCAAGTATTACAAAAGCTTTAGTTTTAAATTTTACTAAAACAAGTAATATGTATGTTATTTAAAAATTCCTCCAGGTAAATACACACAAATGAGTTTTTTTTTTTTTTAACATTTTGTTCAAACTAATGTGGCAATTTATAAATGTTAAAATTTTAGCACAGGTTTTTTTTTTTTTTTTTTGAGACAGGGTTTCTCTGCATAGCTTTGCGCCTTTCCTGGAGCTCACTTGGTAGCCCAGGCTGGCCTCGAACTCACAGAGATCCGCCTGGCTCTGCCTCCCGAGTGCTGGGATTAAAGGCGTGTGCCACCACCGCCCGGCTAGGCACAGGTATTTTTACCTTAAACTTTCCATTGGTTTAAAGTGTGTTATTGCCTTATACTATATAATTCTTCTGTGTGTTCCAGGACCAAATTTATGACCATGTCCAGTCTTTCTCTCCATCTGCAAATAGCGTTAGTACTGCTTGCCTCACCTGGGTATAAAGCCACATCCATGAAGTGAACTCTGAGGAGATGGAAACTGTTGGGATGGTTTTTACAATCACAGATTGGCATCCTCTCAGAATTCCCCAGTGAATTTGTTCAGACTGTGATCCACTGGGGACCAAATGTTCAGAGGAAGCATAGAATGGAGGCTTGCCATCAATAAATATATCTCTGTGGGAAAAGCAACCAGAAAGCAACATTTACACAGAGTGGCAGACAAAAACCTTTAAAACACCTTTAGAAATCAGTGCTATCAGGTGTTGTTTCTACACCTGTAGATCCCACGGGTTGAAAATATTTTTTTTAACTCGCCTTTATTGAACATGTACAGACTTTTGTGCTAAGACTCTCTAAGTAACAAGGCATAACAAATGCTTTATGACTTTTACCCTGTGTTAGGTATCCAAGTAATAAGTATAGAAGCTACACACAAACACTAGGGCATTTTATGCAAGGACTTAAGCATCCTGGGATTTCCATATCCACGGGGGTCCTGGACGACTGCCCCCTCAACTAGCGCAGGGAAGGCAGACTGTGTACTCGAAAGGACAGTGAATGGAGTTACTTAAACCTTTCTTTTGAGCTCTTGCAAGGGAACAGAAGTCACAGGGGGGCATGTCTGTGCATTCTGTGCTAACTCAGCCCTGATTTTCTCTCCTATGCTGCCTGGCTGCAGGTCTCACTCTATTGGGTAAGCACACGCTGTTGAGTCTCTGAGGCTGCCTCCTCCCATGCGATACCCTTCTACCTTTCGGGGGCTCTCAGCTCCCTTCACCCTGTGTCACAGCCAGAAAAACAAGCCCATTTTCTGGAGCACGCGCACAAGAAGGAAGATGTCAGTTGCACAGCGACGAATCCGTTCATTTAGACACACATTCATCTCACCTGTGAATCTTTCACACCAGTGTCATTTGCGAAGCAGTCTCTTAGAACTAAATCTCCTCTGTCAGAAAAATTTCTTCCTACGCTGACAGGGTCCTTAGAATTCAAAGAGGTTAAAAAAAAAAGTGGAAATTGAGATGGTGTTTTGTTTGTTTTTTAAATAAAACTTGCAGAACAGGAAACAGAGAACTGTTTCCTTCCTATCACTTTTCTCTGAATTTCCTTAACACTGATGCACTGACATCTGAACTTCAATATCCATTTTTTGAAGCGGTGCGGGGAAAATTACTGGAAAATACTTACGATAGGAAGTTAGTGGCTTCCAGCCTAAGGACTTCAACTTAAGCCTTTCTTGCTGGAATCTTAGTATGAACTTAATCCACCCTACCCCAGATTGTATTTAGGAGATGAACAGCTTGGCAATACTGGATTTCCTGTAGTGATGTGTTTTAAATGCAATTTCTATGTATAGTCTTTGGGAGGCTACAGTTACTGCCTGAATGACTTTGTCTTTCCGACATTTTAGTAGGAGGCTGCCCATCCTGATGACTTTAGTTGATAGTTTCCGGGACGTGTGTCAGATTTGATGCCAAACCTGTTAGCTTCTAGAGCGGTGGCTCTCAACCTTCCCAATGCTGCTTCCTTTAAATGCAGTTCCTCATGTTGTGGTGACCCCCGCCCCAAGCATAAAATTGTTTTTGTTGCTACTTCATAACTGTAATTTTGCTACTGTTACGAATCATAGTGTAAGTATCTGTGTTTTCCAATGGCCTTAGGCAAGCTCTGTGAAAGGGTTGCGCCAACCCAAGGGGTCTCGACCCACAGGCTGAGAACCACTGTTCTAGGGAGAGGCACAGGCAGGATCTGTGTTTAAAGTGTGGCAGGAGAGCAAGCCCTCACCCAGACCGATGGCTTGCCTCCTCCAAACTGCCTCATCCCAATTCTGGGCAAAACTCAATAGCCAACACCAGGCAATGAGAAGGGAGATGACGAGTCAGCTACCCTCGGATTAAGAGCATCCATCTCCTAACATTCTCAGGCATGTTTATATTTGTACCAATTGTTCTCGGCTACTAGTTCAGAGTGGATGTAGGCTGGTGTGGGTGTGTGGATGAACAGTGTTAGCCTAGCATGTCCTTCTTAGGATGCCCTTCCTTAACCGTCTGCCTTCCTCTGGACGGTTTCTATACAATGGAACATTAGCATCTACCTGCCTGGTCACTGTCCTTCCTGGGTGCAGCTTTCGCTCTTCCCCAGTGTGAGAAGGAAGTGGAGACCAGGGTTGGGCTGGGGGACACCACGCCTTCTAGCTTTCCTGCAAGGCCCCTGGGAAAGAGCAGGGGCCTTGGCCATGGCTCATCTATTCTTCCTTATGCCCTTGGAAGCGGATTGTGGTCGCGTATGCCCAAGGAAGACAAATACCATCTCGGTTGGGTGGGCAGGGAATACATCGGATATTTGAAGTTGCTGTTTTAGAACTGACAACCCAGAGTTTTTCCACAAACTTAAATTGTGCTGTCTTCTTTCCCCCCTCCCTTTAATGTGCTTTCTCCTGAAGGTATTCCATTCGCCATTCCATAAGTATGCCAGCCATGAGGTAATGTGTACAAAATATTCACATCTTACTAATGTAGAATGTATATGGAGCATTTATTTTTACGTGTGAGTTCCTTTCTCGTATCACTTTATGTGAAAGGAATTAGCTGAAGTGCCACACTATGCCTCATGACCTCAAGAAAAGGTGGCCACTTGCAATGGACTTGGTTTTTTGACAGACACACGACTTTCAATCATCCCTTCCTAAGATCAGAGATAAGAACTTTACCTATCGCAACCTCCATTTCTTTACTATACGTTATAAGAGCTGCCTGGCATGGATCTATGAGGCCAAAACAAAGTAACACATTTGAAGCATTAACACAAGACCTGGACCATTCTAAACACCTTTGCATAATCGAATGCAATCCTAGGAGGAAAAAAAGAGAGATGAGAGAAAAAAAAAAAAAAGAAAGATGTCATTAAGATTTTTGAGTTGAGTTGTCTGCTGAAAGTTTAACAATGACAGACCATTACAATCCTGGATGGATTATTGGTGAGAACAACATCCAAGTTCAAGGTTGGCATGGCTTGGTGATACAGTATGATGCAAAGGTAGTGATAGTTTGGAGGCACGGATGTTCATAATGGGAATGAGAAGAGACAGGTCAGATGTAGTGCCGTTCTGCCAAAGATCAATGTTCCAGCCTCAGTAAAGCCATTTCAATGATATCAGTTGCTCCGTGTTGAAACTAACAGGCTGGTACCAGATTTGCTGCTCTTCCCATGGTGCTCCTAGGGGGTGCTCCAGCAGCCTGGGCTGCTATCAGTGTAAAATAAGGAGCACATGGAACCTCTGGGACCTTTCCACACTTGAGTCAAAACTATGGCTCTCCTCTGCTTCCTGGTATACATTATGATTTAGAGTAACTGCAGAGGGAACTCAGTTACTTTAAATAGTATGAGACCACTGGACCCAAATTCTTCCTAGGGTCATCGGCAGTACCAAAAGTTTATAGTTGTACATGATGTAATTAAATCTGATTAAACAGTTCTCCCTGCTCTCCAGCATGCATTCTAGTGTAATTTAATTAGAGGAATGTTTATTCTTTTCTGTCTGATGAAGTCTCTTCTACACTGGGGATATGTGCTCATTTAGTTGGTTGGGAAATTTAACCACAGTGTTTGGTTTTCTAAGTATTTGGTAGAAATAAGATTGCTTCGTTCATCTTCAGAATGAATTGTTACCAGCTCCCATTAGACACCCAGACAAAGTAGGGCAACCCAAGGCTTTTAGCTTCTTGACTGACCAAGTTTAAATCTGGGTGTCCAAAGGTTTGGACAAAATATGAACCAGAAATCCATCTTGTGGTCTATAGGTCAAAGACAATCTCATCAACTTCCTGAAGTTACCTTTGAAAGGAAATTAGTTGACTAATCTAATATATATCCACAAACCACCCATCCTACCTGTCTACCCACTGTAGACCTACATAACTGATGGATGTCATGTGGGCAGGCTCAGCCACATAAAGCCTGAAGAGAAAATGAAGTGCCACAGTATATAATTTCAAGTCATACAAATGTAACTTCACCATGAAAGAGGTTATTATGAAGGATTACTCAGAGGGACTTGACTAATGGTTGAGTCATGTGCAAGGTATAAAGCTTTGCCCTGCAGTGTGAATAGAGGTATAGTTCTAGCCATAGGGACTGTCAAAGTCACAGGAGCAATCCTCAACAAAGCAGAGGCCTGGAGAATCCATTTTATACATTAGTTGCCTAGAGCCATGGCTCATCCCACGCCATATAACCAAACCCACATATTATAGCCACACTCCCTTATGAAGAGTCTGTTGGCTATTTCTCTTACTTCATAGTCCTCTGTACTCAAGAAAGAGCAAGTAGTTTATTAACTATGATAAAGTTTAATTGAAATATTTGACTTAAATTAATGGCAATTGTTACTGAAATGCAACATGCCAAATTTAAGATACACCTTCTAGTTTAGCTTATATTTCTTTAAGTGGATTTAGTGATATCATTTTGTGGTGATATCAATTGTTGTCATATCCAACAAAGAAAACACAAAATGACTGAAAGCCACAGGTTGGTAGACAGATAATACACCACAATGTTTGAGTCATAAATAAAATGCCAATGAGTTAAGAAGGCTCCATCTCCTAAGAGGGCGGAAAACTAATACATACAGCTAACAAAGAAACAGGTTAAAGAGCTGATGGGTAGCCAGTGTAAAATAATGAGAACATCAGCTTTCAGAAACACCACTTCCTGGAAATTTGCCAACATCATTATTTTTTTAAGGCATCGAAAGAGAAAAATCAGGAACATCTTTTTTTTTTCCTTCCTTGAGCTATTTCTTGTCTGTCTTGTCTCAAATTTACTGAAATAAATAACTTTAAATTTCCAAGTAGGAAAACTCAGGCATGATCTTTAAACAGATCTTCCACTACAAACAAACAAACAAACAAACAAACAAACAAACAAAAAGCTGAGTTAAGAAGGGGAATAAGGTGGTAGAAAACAATTAAACAATTAACAAATGTAAAATTAGCTCTCAGTCCCTTGACTCAGTGAAAATGACTTAAGGAGGACTATGGAATTGTTATGGCTGGACCATTGCCATGTGCTGACCATTTTACTTGGAAATACTCTATGTCTGTGTTTCTGGACCGACCTGAGCAGAAATAAAATGCATTTTAAAACATACTTGGTCTAGGTGGCACACTGACAGCCAGCTCTGGTGCAGAAGTGATATTTCCAAACAAGGACTGAAAACCAAACATGGTTGCTAAGACACAAGGTCTTTGGAGCTGACCTCTCTTTTTTTATTTTAGGAATTCTCCTACTTTCAAATCATTTGAGGAGAGGGTTGAGACAACTGTCACAAGCCTCAAGGTACAGATGAAGCGAATTGTGTATGATTGGGTCCATTTCATGAGGCCAGCTTAGCCATTACTACTGTTAGTGCTGAAGGCAAGGTAGGGCCATCACCCTTCTGTGTAGCTGAGAAGGTAGACATGCATAAAGACAGGCCTTTTCCTCCCACAGAGACCTCCGGGTAAAATCAGCAGTGAAGAGTATTCCTGTATCCTTAGCGCTGATTATAAACCACTCAGGGATAAGTTGTTCATGAAAGTGACTTGGATTTTCATTCACCATTTAATTTCATAACAGTATCCCTCCAAAAAGGTATATGTGAGAGAATGGTGTATAGAAAATGAATGACATTGCTACACTAGTTCACAGATCTTCTGATTTGGACAACAATTAGCAAAATCAAATTGGTTGCCATGTGTCCTAATGCCGTCTACTACCATCAGCCTCCCAGACTTATTTACAAAGTTTGTATACTGACCACAACACAGGATGGCTATCACAGTGGGGAAATTAAACAATGCCACAGAATGCATTGCTTTCTAGTAATGCATTTGATCCCTGGGTATCACTGAACTTACACCCATTCCATGGTGGGTATTAAAGTTTCATTAATTGTTTGACCACAGATGTTAGTCTACAGAGAGGGATAAAAATATCAAAAGCAAAACTAATCTTGATTTTTAAATGCATTAATATAGAACAGGCAAATTCATTGAAAACCAGTCATTAAGAGAACCTTTTGGAAGATGCCAAATAAATAATAATGTCCTTACCTCTTGATATAATTACTATCATGTATGCAGTCCATTCCTATATTTTTATGTTATTGGGATCTATAGATCAAAATGGTAATAATTTAGCTGCCTCCAGACCCTCACCATGTCAGTCTTACATGTGCTACATAGTAGTATGTACCAGGCTGTAAGTTAGTCCTAAACAGACCCCAGGTGCTTCCAATGACTTGGACCTGAAGGATCTTCTCCAAAGCAAGATCTTTCACAAGGTCTGTTTTTACAGCCTGTGATCAGGTTTTCAAGGTTCCAGAATAAAATTACCATTCAGTGTTTACTATGCCTTCATGGCCTCTTCACTCCTCAGTATTGTCTAGTACTTGCCGACTCTCTCTGTCTCTGTCTGTTTCTTTCTCTGTCTCTCTCTCTCTCTTTCTCTCTGTCTGTCTCTGTCTCTCAGGATAAGTAAGGATTAATAGGAGCCATTAAATTGTCCTGCAAAGTAGGGCATTAAAAAAAAAAAAGGCAACATACTATGTTGTGCACGAATCTCTCTCTAGAACATCTTGTATCAAAATAAAAGGCTCAGAAATCCCCAGTCGATTTCTCAACACTTGGATTCCAGCCTCACACGAGTCCAGGTTCTGTTTCTTGTTAGAGAACTTCTGTTGTAGGAGAAGTTGTACGTTTTTAGGTTCCTTTAGAAGAAGGAGATATGAAGAAGCCAAAGATGAATAAAGAACAACCTACTTTCATTGGCTTTTAGGGAACGAGTAGGTGCATGGTTCCCATGTAAGTGTTGGAGTCGCAATTACAGCCTCTTACATTTCTCCTCATGGAGACAGAAGGCATAGAGCTAATCTCCTCCTCAGACAGGAACATGACCCTGCAGCCCATCAGATGCTATGATTTGTTGAGACCTCCTGAAGGCTGAATCTGTGCTTGTGCACTTGGCCATTGCTTGAACAAGACTCACATCCCATATACCTGCTAATCTCACAGTCAAAGCCTAGTCCACTTTGCCCACCCAGGCAGTGGAGAACAGCTTATCATCAGGTGTTGCATGAAGCCTCTCACTTCATCAACAGAAACTTCTCATTTACTCCCTGCTGCTCAGAATAAATAACAGATATATTCAAGTCTCCTTTCCATAGCTTACTGCTTTGGGGTTGTAAATCTCCTAAGTTTCTCTCTCAGTCTCCACTTAAAGGCTTTGAGGCTGTTTCCTCTTGAGTGACTAGCTCAGTAAAGAAGACTGGATGTCTCTGCGTTTCATTTCCAGGCACAAGCTCCACTATAAGCTTGGTTTTCAAGCCCCTGACAGGGACTCAGGGTCATGATTATGGTCTATGAAAAAAAAATGTCCTGCTTTGAAGTGATACCACCCCCTCAAGCAATCTGCCACATGCCATAGGCCGTTGGTCTCAGCCAGTTTTTCTCCTTTTATATTCAGCTCAATGAACAGTGGGCTAATCCATGGGAAACTTTCCAGTTCATCATAATCATATAGAATTCAGTTCTGACATCATGCTGGCAATGTATTCCTGGAGGATACCTTGTCTAGTGTTTCCTGCACAGCTAACCCGCATTCTTGCTATTCTATCCAAAACAGACGGGCAGATGCAGAGCCAGCACCTACAAAAGCACATTTTGTGTCTTTAACCATGTTCTGATTCGTCTTAAACACCAACATCCTGCTACCCACCCCTTCTCCATGTCACATGGACTGTAGTTTTAGTGCACCTATTCTCCGATGATTACATTACAGCCTGAATCAAACCTTCAAAACCTGAAGATGGATTGGTTATGTGATGCTTTTTGATGATTTGTGTTTTCCTAGAGGGAGTAGGATTCTGACTGTGCAGTTCAAATGAAATTGCCTGTAAAGAATGATTATAAGTCCAGGGACAAAGTGATAAGTTCTTAGATGTAAAAATATTGTGAAGAGAAGGGTGCAGAAGAGGTTTATTGTTTGTGTCTTCGTGTAAGCCAAGAATTAGAGTCTGCTGCCCAAAGCACTGCAGTGTGGAGACACTAAACACACGTGGTTAGGAAATCTCTGCACCCCACTTGCTTGCCAAATTGATTTTCTAAAAAGCACTTCTGTATCTTACCATTTTGATTTGAGAAAAAAAAAAAAAAAACTAGATAAAGGAAAGCCTAAGAGGAAACATCAGGAATTAGAGTTCACCTGACACAATACTGTGTGATTTCTAGTCTTTTTTTTTTTTTTTTTTTTTGGTTTTTTGAGACAGGGTTTCTCTGTGTAGCTTTGCGCCTTTCCTGGGACTCACTTGGTAGCCCAGGCTGGCCTCGAACTCACAGAGATCCGCCTGGCTCTGCCTCCCGAGTGCTGGGATTAAAGGCGTGCGCCACCACCGCCCGGCGAGATTTCTAGTCTTAAACAGAAGCTGGAAGGGAACTAGCATTTTTTTTTTTTGGTTTGGTTTTGCTTTTGTTCTTCAAGACAGGGTCTCACTATGTAGCTCTGGCTGTCCTGGAACTCACTATGTAGACCAGGCTGGTCCTATCTCTGCCTCCCGAGTGTGGGGACTGAATGTGTGTGCTACTACACCCCATGAGGATTCAAATTTTTAAAATCCCAAAGGAACTGGAAGTCTTCACATAGTAGATTCCATTAAAACAATCCTACTTGTTTCTTTGAGGAAATGGCACAGTGGAATCATACATTACTGTCTATCCACCTCTTCCTAGTGCTAAGATCACAGGTTTGGGGCTTGACGCTTTTGTGCAGAGGTCCATAAACTAAGGCCACTGAGGCAGCTGGTCACCTATTTTCAGATTATATATAAGCTAAGAATGGTTTTGCATATTTACTTGTTTGAAAAAAATCAGAATACTATTTTGCCATATATGACATTGAAATGACATGGAATTCAGATTCCAGCGTCCCTACCTCCTCGTCCCATGCCCGTACACTTAGGTAGCACAAGAGTGGTGGCCGCTCTCTACAATAGCTCGTTTAAGCATTAGTGCTCAAGATGATTTGGTTCTGAAGTATGAAAGAGTTACTCTTTGGCCTTTTACAGCAATTGCTTTCCTGGTTAGGCATGGTAGCATATGCCTGTCATGCCAACTAAAGCAGGGGATTAGGAGTTCAAGGTCAGCTTGGCCTATGTAGAGTTATAGGCCAGTCTGGGGGTACATAGGAAGACTCTGGGGGGGAGGTGTATAAATAAATAAATAAACAAACAAATAAATAAATAGATTTATTTCTGATCTAAACATTGTACAAATAAATAATTAATTAGATAAATATCTGACCTAAAGCAATGTAGAAAAGTCAACTTAATAACTGAATTTAAAAGGCAAAAGGATTTTTAGGATAGTTAAAGCGTTTTTAAATGAATGAACTTTTAAACCCCGGTTAAGATTTTGTAAATTCTTTAGATTTATTTTCTTTTACATGTGTGAGTGTTTTGCCTGTGTGTCTGTCTGTGTACCACAAATATGCCTGGTGCTCCTGTTGGTCAGAAGAGGCCTTCAGATCCCTTGGGACTGAAGTTACTGGGGGTTGCAAGCTGCCATAGAGGTGCGGGCATCCGAACCTGGCTCCTTTGCAAGAACAGCAAGTGCTCCTAACTACTGAGCTTTCTCTCCAGCCCTGTCCAGTTAGGTTAAAGGGCAGGCAGCATGGTCATTGTCCCGTGCGGTGTGCACACCTGTATACTTTGGTGACAGTGGGTGCAGACATTAGTCCAGCCATAGCAAGAGCATTATCTAGTCTCTACTATCCTTGGTGTTTTTACACATTGTGGATGGCGAAGGAAAAGCCAGTGTGAGTGTTCAGACTTGCATTAAATATTTGGGAATCTAAAATGTGCATTTGAAGAGCGTCTAATGAACAATCATTCAAAATACTTAAGCATGTATTTAAAATGTAGGTTGACTTCTTTGTTCCTACTGAGTCAATAAATAAATAAGGACCACAAAAGAGACCCACCATAAAGTATTCTCAGGGATTTTCCTACTTGCCTAGAAAGATAGGAAATTCCTAGTGCTCAGGCAGGCAAAACAAAACAACAAAAACTCAAATCCCAAAACAATGGAGGCAGGGGTAGGCTGGAGAGCAAACTCAGTAGGTTTAGTGCTTGTCTTGCAGGCACTATGATCAGAGTTCAAGTTCAAAAACCCCTGTGAAAAATGCACACATAGTGATACACACTTGTAATCCTAATTCTGGGAAGGTGGAGGTGGGTAGGTCTCTCCAGCCTGGCCTACTTAGAGAGTTCCAAAGATTCTGTCTGAAAAGAGGGTGGGGGCGCAATTGAGATTATCCTGTGACCTCCACATGCATGCACACCTATGTACATGCACACCTGCACACAAACTTGTATCTACAACCACACGAAGATGCACACATATGCGTAAAAAAAGAGAGACGTTTTCAGAAATTAGGATCGGCCACCAGTTATGTCTCAAATAGAAAACCCAAGTATAAGTCACATAAGGATGCTTATTTTTTAAAACTGGAAGAATCAATTTAAGATCCAATTCCAATTAGATTAAATCAGTTCTCTAGATGGATAGAGACAGATGTTGCACATCTACAGATCTGATTATATTCCTACAGGGATTAGAACCGTACACGTAGAAGAGAGAAAGGGAAGAGCGCTAAACTTGTATGAAATTAAAGTTTGGGATCTTGTCCTAGAAACAAAATGAATGGCATTCTGGAACCCAAAGGAAACTAACTTCTCTAACTTCATGTGCCTCTGAGGAAAAAGAGTTATTTCTAAACTCAAAAGTAGTTAAACTTTGGGCATTCTTATAAAAACAAAAAATGACAATGAAATGCTGACGGGATTTTTATCTCTCTGCCCTTTTCAGACGAAAGTAGGAGGGACAAACCACAGTGGAGGCAGCTTCGAGGAGGTCCTGAACTCCACAGCGCATGCCAGCTCCCAGAATGCTTCAGGAGGCCCCCGGCAGACCACGGATGAGGAGCTGCAATGCTAGGTCCAACCAGCCAGGCTGCTGGCAGTGGATCTGCTCGCTCATCTCCTGATACGAAGACCAAAATCCCATTGGGAAAACAAGTTTTGATATTGCTATTTAAATGGCCTCTCCCTAAAGTTTAATAAAATGATTTCCATTGGCATTTGTGTTGATGATGGACCCCTGGACCATCACACTGCAGTATATTCAAGTGTCATCTTACAAGTTCATAATTGGTCATAATTCTTGTCTGTGTAACTCAATGCATATTTCCCAAACATGCAGCTACAATGATTAGCTTTGGTATTTGCTTGGTCTCCATAACAATGTGCATGTCTTGGAAGGCTGAGTGATGTGCTATCAGTTTGAAGATCAATAGGTACAGGCACTCTTTGAGACTGTCGCTAACAGTAGGCCAAGTGACTACAAACTTCACCAAACTGCTTGTGATCTCTCTCATCTACATCAATTATGTACATTTATTTAAGTCATTAAAACAATCCATTTTAATGATGACTGGATCTTTGATTTCTTTACTTTGTCGGGGCTACTGAGGACTTAAAGTTGATAGCAATGATTCTATAGGGGTAATTTTAAATCAACTTCTGAACTGTATCAGAGAAAGCATTGCCTAGTACCATAAGTAATTATCTTCAGCCACCAACTTCTATTGTGGATGAACAAGTTGTCTCAGTCTTACAATCTGAAAACGAAGAATTCAAGTTGCATTGAAAAATGTCCAAGAAAACTAATCTACTAATATCTCAAAGTTTCTAGCACACTGATCACAGCACTTAATGCACTCATTAAAGTTCTAAGTTTACCAATTTCGTTAATAAACTATATCCACTCCAGAACTCAGAAAGTGAAGGTCTAAGGACGGGGAGTGCAAGGTCATCCTTGCCCTACATGGTGAGTTTTGAGGCCAACTTGAGCTACTTGAGACCCAGATGCAAAACCCTTCTCTGTGCTCATTATTTGTAACACCTCTACTCACCTAAGGCTGCTGCTTCTTTCTGACCCGGGAGTGACACTTTCCAGGGCATGGTGTGAGCATCCTTTCACACTACTGTGCCTGTGAGCAAGTCACAGCACTCGGAATAATCACACCAGACATTTGTAGGTGGGCTGTCTTAGAGGTGAGAGGGGGCCCAGCCTCAAGGGCGCCCTACTTCACCATGAGCCTTCTCAATTAGGACTGGCCTGTTTCTACCTGGCGTGGCATGTGCAAGCTCATCCTGATCTGGAAGCCTGCTGTTGCAAGAATGTCCAGCTGTGCTCATTCCTACGCATTATGGCCTTTCACAAGTACTAAAGAAGATTTGTACACAGTGACAGAAGCTTTTGCTAACAAATCAAAATGATTTCAAGTCAACATGATGTACAAGGAAAAATACCTAAAAAAAAAAAGTGTATTTTAGTCACTACAAATTCTGTGGGGGGGCTGGGGGGGTGAGTTGGCACACATGCTACACTGTGTGGTCATATAGAGGTCAGAGGCACTTACTGGAGCGGGTTCTCTTTTCACCACGTAGAAATTAGGGATTGAACGCACGTCTTCAGCCTTGGCAGGAGGCTCCTTTACCCATTGAGCTTTTTTGCTACCCTTCATTAGTACTTTTAATTCATATGGTAGGTTTAGTTTATACCAAGGCAAACCAAAACTAGCTACAAATGTTTCACCATGGTTTCTATTGTTGATGAAACAAATACTCGAGGCTGAATTCTTTATAAGGAAACTGGGTGTATTTTATCTCCTAATTTTAAAGGTTCAAGAACATCTCTTTGGCTCTGGAGATGGTCGCATGTCTGACAGCAGAAGCTATCACATGGGGACCCAAGAAATGAGAGAATCAGGGGCCAGGCTTTTTTATAGTAACTTCTTGAAAACCAACTCACTCTGCAAGACCAGCATTACTACTACTCAAGAGCAATGCCCCCATTACGTACTTACCTTGCATTAAGTCCCACATCTAAAAGTCCCACACTGAGAACCAGCTTCCAGCACTGGAACCTGGACACACACCTTACCCAACCCAGGTTTCAGGAAACTGAGCCTGGACACACAAGATCCTGAACCTCAAGACACACATACACCGTATCTAGCCCAGGATCTGAGCACATGAACCTAGATACATACACATCCTATCTTACCCAGGCTCCTGGCACATGAACCTGGACACCCATACTGTATCCAACCAAGGCTCCCAGCACTTGAACCTGGACACATACATCATACACACTACCGGCAGCAAGTCTCCCATAAAGACCATTGCTCCCCACATTTAAACTGTAAGGTTATAAACATAAAAATACCGAGTCCAAAGGTCATCTCTTTACAATGTACTTGAGCAGTCACTCACCCAGGGCACACATCACCCACAGGCTTAGAGAAAAACTGACATTTTCCAAACGCAAGAGCCCAGAGAATTATGTCACAGCTGGAGAAATGCCAAGCCACGGGGAAAAACAGTGACCAAAAATTATTTTTTGTTGAATTCAACCCAAGAATAATGATTTACTCTGCATGATAACGGCAGGACTTGTTATTCAGAAGACCAATCTGGGCAAGCAGCAAGAATCCCCCAGAGAAAAGCAAAAATGTTCCAATGTTTGTAGACGTTGCTGATAGTCAACAGTTACCTTCCATTATTGGGTTTCTGTTTGTTTTTTATTAAGATTTCAGTCACAGTCCCATGACGTTTCTTTCTTTTTCAGAAATAAAGTTTAGGGAAAGTCTCGCTGTGAACTGTCGCTTGGTAGGAAAATGATAAACTGAGATAATGAGGAAGTAAACAGTGGAAGGCCTGAGCCAGCGGAGGCTTCCAAGACCTCCAAACTGTCCTAACTTCGTGAGAAATGCCTTCATGCAGCAGGCGGAACATTGAAAATCAAAGCCCAGAAAAGCTTCTGCCCACACATTTTTGAACTGTCTCTGGGGTTATTTTGTGTAAATTTCCAAACCAACAGGAGAGGCTCCAAAATATGAATAGGTAGAATTATTTTCCTACTCAGCAAACCTTCAAAAATAACATTTTCACATTCTTTACCTATCGACCCAGTGGATATACATTCGCATGTGTTGCTTTTGCAGAGATCATGTATCTTGCTTCCTGCAGACTGGGTATCCATGGCTACTGCAAAGAGTTTCCAGAGAAACACTGCTGAGAATATTCCACACCAGTCTCAAAGGCCTCCTTCCACTGGAAGGTGACATTTCCATTAAAGGGACAGGCCTCATTGCTCATGCTGAATTATCAAGTAGGTTTGCATGGACAGCCATCTTTTCTACACTTTTTGATGGCGTACACAACTAAAGGCATGTGGAAGGGATTACTATTCCCACCAAAGAGAAGTAAAGGAAAATATGAACTTGGCAGGCAGATACCTACTTTTGAAGCATTGACTCCAGCAACATTCTGTCACCCATTCATAACTTGTTATTATAACCAAGATATTACATCATAAAGAAAAAAGAGGAGGACACACACTGGGCATTGGAAATATTATGCCCTAATTTACATCCTCAGATGATAAAGCACTGGGAAAGAGGGCAAATGTGACATGCCTATAATGCTAGTTACTTGGGAAGGAGGAGGATCTAGGAGGGCTTGGACCAGCCAGAGTGAAACCTGGCCTCAAGAAAGGGACCGTGTGGGAAGAGCATCTCGCCTGGGTGAGGATACAGGAGTAACTCACTGCTGCACCCAAAGAATAATCTGTTCTCAAAAGTGATTATAATTAAATGTTCTACCTGCCAATGAATCTGCTCGTCAAGAACACGGTCCAACAAGCAAGCCCGAATAAGGTAACTGAAGACATCCAAAACAGAAGCCAAAGTTTGGAGTGTTTAACATTTATTTCATTCACAGAATAGGCATCCTCCTCCCGAGTCTTCATCCATGGCATCGTCCTGACCACTTCCGGTTTGGTAGCTTCGCCTGGATTCTATCACAATTCTTGTTCAAGTCCAGGCAATAGAAAATAGACTCCCATCTTGGGAGATCCTCAGACCGACAGTAGACAAACACGTTCCCATGAAGCAGACGAGGAAGCGGTGGGGCAGAGCAGGGAGCTGCACTCAGGAGCCCGGCTCTGCAGCCGCTGTGAGTATATTGGCATTCCTCTCCGCCTCCAGTTCAGAAACAAGCTGGACGATCTCAGGGTGACTGAATTTTCCTGGGGGGGGGGGGGAAAGACACTTCTATATGGATGAGAAAAGACACCATTTCTTCCATTTGACCCCATGGCTATCAGGGGCTCTCTTCTACGAACTAGGCTATACCTGAGAGCAAGAGATTCTGGGTCTCCGGAAAGGGTAAAGGAGACCACTTCAGCCAGGGTGCAAGGATGAGAATCAGGCAAAGAATCATCGGTTAGGCAGAGCTGGAAGGAAGAGTGCCAGGCGGCCCCTGAGTGCCTCTCCCAGGGACACAGGGGAAGCGCGGGAGTGAGAGCCCAGAGGGCAGATCCATCTCTTTCTTCCAAAACTGAAATGAATTAAGGGGACCCAGTACCTACATAGAAAATGGCCTGCTGGGTGGGGCTGGTGCACGCCTTTAATCCCAGCACTAAGGAGGCAGAGGATCTCTGAGTTCGAGGTCAACATGGTCTACAGACCAGAGTTCCAGGACAGTCACAACTACACAGAGAAACTGTCTTGAAAAAGAAAATGGTCTGCAGGAAGACCAGGGCACAAAGAATATAAATGTCCCTCTGGTTAACATCTCCAGTAGCTGATGTCTGCCATTGTCCCTACTCTTCGCCCCCCACCCCTCAGGACAGTAACCACACCCTCATCTATTATAAATCATTACAGATACCTAGCGGAGTTGGCCAGCTAACCAGTACTGACTACACGTGACCCACGAGTCCCTCAGAACCTTGGCTCCAAAGCCATTTCTCAAGTTTCACCTCCCACCACCTTCCAGTGTTTTGTTACAGTCACTGAAGCTAACAGAAGGCGAGAGCCAGAAGGAGACTGCAAGGCTGTACCAAACCAAGACCAAATGTAGACTGAGCAAAAAGGGAACCGTGAATTCTCACAGGGAAGACTAGGAAAGGACGCCCGAAACACAGGTAGCAGTAGGTCCTAGGGCATTTTCGGTCAGTCAAAAGTGTCAGGATTTTGTTTTAGAAAGAGGAAAGCCATGCGTTTTTTAAAAGGAAGTTATCAGCCTAGGGGCACAGCTCTGGGGTAGAACAGTTACCTGGCATGCACGAGGCCCCAAGTTTGATCCCCACTCCACTCCTTCCTGCCCCACCCTCCAAAAGAGGAGCCGATGATGCCCGTATCTACAAGGGAGGTCACAGTAACAGGCCAGTGTACACTGAGAGCCCCGTCTAGAGCAGAGGAAACAGAGGTGGAAAAAGAGAAAAAAAGAGACCGGCAACTGCTTCGTTCTCGTGCAAATAGGACTTGGGGTATTAGTCTGTGAGCCAGGACTTCCATGGGTTTGGTGAGGCCCCCAAAGGTTACGGCAGGTCAGAGCAAGGCCAGCCTTTGCAGCACTCTCGGGGGAAACAGAGACTGGGCTGATCGTACAGGGCTCCCAGGAAAGGGATGGGGAGTCATAGCTGAAGCAGCCACTGAACATCCATCTCTAACAGTGGTCGTGGCTCCTTGTTCTCACATAGTTGGTATGGATGCTTGCCTTGTAAACGATCAAAATAAAGACAGTGAACAGTGCAGGTGCTGCGCCAGGCAGGCCACACGATGTCCTCCTGCATCCTCACACAAGCCCGTCATGTAGGTCTTATTCATGTCCCCAAGGTAGACGAGATGCCAGGCAAGTGCTCTACTACTGAACTACCTCCCCGGCTCTTGTTTCTAAAAATAGAGTCTAACTATTAGGCTGAGCCTATCCTCCAAGTCAAGCCCTCCGCACCCACCTCCTGAGAGGTAGGGGTTAGGAGCACGTACAACAGCAGGCTCAAGGATCTCCATTATACAGAAAAGGAAACAAAGATTCAGAGGGCCTAAGGGGTTTATTAGAGATTTACAGTTATATGTGGCATACGGGAGATTCAAACCCACGCATCATGAGTCCAGGGCTGTGCTGTGAGGTGCTAACATGAGGGAGACATCCACCTGGTGGGAGGAGGCGGAAGACCTATTTTAAGTCACTCACTATTTCTACCCCAGTCTTACAACTCAAAAGCCCTAACAGATCCGAGCCCTTTTACATGCCTTCTCTCCCGCTGACAACCAATTTAGGACTGACTTCAGAAAGGAGTTTTGGTTCCTATTTTTCAGATGAGGCACAGGCTCGGAGATATCGAGAGCTATCAAGACATCAGATATTAAGATATCTGACAGGCGGCAGAAGCAGAATGTGAACACGGTGCTTGAAGTGGCAGTGTCCCTGAGTGGCATCTCAACTAGCCATCCCGCCATTACCATTTTCTTTTCAGATGTTCTACTTAAAAGATCAGAAGAGCCGGGCGGTGGTGGCGCACGCCTTTAATCCCAGCACTCGGGAGGCAGAGGCAGGCGGATCTCCGTGAGTTCGAGGCCAGCCTGGTCTACCAAGTGAGTTCCAGGAAAGGCGCAAAGCTACACAGAGAAACCCTGTCTCTAAAAACCAAAAAAAAAAAAAAAAAGATCAGAAGAGAGAACCACCATGGGGCTCAGTAAAAGACCATCAGTCCTCACACTAAGATTACACCTAACTAAACCAACCAACCAACCAACCAACCAACAATGCTTACGAGCGTGAATACCTGCTGTGGAATCATAGAAGTCTTGAAGCCTCCCGGGTTTGTTCTCCATGTCTTCATATTCTGATGCCTGAAGGATCATCTCACACTGGTCCAGCTGCTTCACGAATCTGGCTTCTGCACTGGATTGGGTCTCATACTCCTAAGGAAAGGGACATGTAAAGGGCATGGTTAGGCTGCCTGGCTGGGGATTCTAGGGAATTTCCTATTTGGGTACCTGGAGTCAGAATCACAGCGTAGGGAATGAATACTCAGCACCAACTGCATTTCTCCACTGTGTACAGATAAGAAGAGACTCTTGACTTCAGGGCACAGTTTAGCACTAGGACTCCATGACTCCATGCAAGATAAAACACTCCACAAATGCCACCCAACGCACTGGAAGTCTCTAAGATGAACACGTCATAAACACTTCCAAATTCTTCTCTTCCTGTCTTGGTTTAAAGATCAACATTCTTTTTTAAAAAAATGTATGTGTATGTGTATCCATGTGTGTGCAGATAAACATGTTTGCAATTGCCATCCCTTTTGTTTGAGACAGAGACAGGATCTCTCATCAGCCTGTGGTTTGCTGTGTAGGCTAGAAGGCCAGTGAGTCCCAGGGATCTGCCTCTGTGGACTTGAGATTGCATGCATATTCCTCTATACTTGCTTTTAGTCTGCCTGCCTGCCCTCCATTCCTCTCCCACCCACTCTTCGTCCCTTCCCTCCCTCCCTCCCTCCCTCCCTCCCTCCCTCTCTCCCTTTTCTCTAACATATGCTCTGGGGATCAAACTCAAGTCCTCATAAGCACATTACAATCTGTACTATCTCCCCAGCCCTAAGACCAGACTCTTTGGTCCACCTGAGTTGAGTAGATTAGATCTAGTTAACCTAGAGACTTTTTTTAAACCTTAGACTTCTCAAAGTTTGCAATCTCTCCTCATTTCACCTCAGACTACCTCTTCCTCTAAGCTAATGAACAGCTTTGCTAATTACTTTTCATTACAAGTTTACCTGGAAATCTTTGTCCTTGTGATCCACCTCGAGTAATTAGTTAAGTCCCTCTGGGTTATAACTACTAGGGACATTAGAAAGCATCTAGGAATTTTACACACTGCTGTATGTGTGTGTTGGTGGCAGGAGACGTGAATGTGGCGGGAGGGGAGGAGCATTTTTACCTTTTCTCTTCTCGCTGTCCCTCCCCTCCTGAGTGACACAGGGAGTTCCAGGGAGCTTCCTTCTCAGAGCAGAATGTATCACCTGCAGCAACTTCCAAGTAATGCTGCACAGAACACTCTTCTATTAAGACCCAAGTATTCCCAACTGGTTTCCCGAAGAATTCTCATTTGTAATTCCACCCAGCTGTGTTCAGATAATAAGCCTGCCATGCTTTCTCGGCAGTGAAGACATGATACAAATCACTGAAAGCTTTCTTCGGCTGTATTCAAAGCCTGATTCTCATAAAGGCAGCCATTTGAATTTGGTAGGAGCTGAATTTTACACCTGGGGGATCATTTAAACATGAAGCCTAATCTATATTGCTTTATCTCAGAGGCACTTTTAAAAAATTACATTTTACTTAAGCGTTCATTCATATTCATAGTTATATAGTTATATTAAATAAATTCAAGTTCATGGTTTAGCCAAAGGAAACTGAAGACTCCAAGCCAACCAAAGTAGGATTTCTTTTCTGCTCAAAGTGAGGGAAAAAAAAAAACTTTAAGAGTGTTAGAAAATATAGTACATTATTGTGCTGGCCAGTTTTTATCAGCTTGACACAAAACTAGGGCCACCTGGAAAGAAGGTCTCCATGAGAATGGCCTGTGGGCATGTCTGTTGGGGCATTTTCTTTATTAATGATGGATGTGAGAGGGCTCAGTCCCACTGAGGGTGGTGCCACCCCTGGGCAGATGGATGGTCCTGGGCTGCACAAGGAAGCAGAGCAATCCAGTCAGTAAGCAGTGTTCCTCTGTGGTTCCTGCCTCTGCTCTAGCAGCCATTATTATCCTGACTTCCCTCAGTGATGAACTATTACTAGAACATGTTAAGCCAAATAAACGCTGTCTTCCCTAACTTGCTCTTGCTCATGGTGTTTATCACATAAAACAGGAAGCAAACCAATGCAACAGATTGCACAGAGAATCCTAATGCATTTACAGAATATTTTTAAAAGGCAAGCAATTTGTTGGATTTTTCCCTTAAATAATTCATTGTAAAGGCATTCTCTGACTTTATCTTTCAGTAAAAAGGCAGGGGCTTGGTGAGATACCCCAGCAGTCAGCAGGTAAAGGTGCTTGCCACTAAGCCTGATGACCTGAATTGGATCACTGGAACACAAATGGTGGAAAGAATAAACCGACAACCATAAGTTGCTCTCTGACCTTCACATATGTGCTGTGTTACACATGCGTGTGCACACATGCACATGGACAATAAATAAATTTAATATTTTCTTTTAAGGCAGAGTTGGGCAAAGAACACTCCAGACCAAGCTCTCAGGATGAGAGGTATTCTGACATTTAAAGAATTACTAGGAGCGGTTGCTAACATCACACCTGAGAACCCCGCGACGGAGGAGGAAAGAGAAGAGGCTAAGAATGAAGCAGGGGTCTGTGCCTGCAGGGTCTGGGCTTCCTGTATGCAGTCTCAGCTTCCTGTGCATCACAGACATCAAGGAGGGGTTCCAAAAGGAAGAGGTATACCCAGATCTGATGTTCGGAAAGATCACTCTAACATGCAGCATGGACAGCAGTTAAACCAGAAGCAGCAAAAACATCACAGTCTGGCCTACAATCATGGCAGCCAGGAGAGGAAAATGTGGAAGGATTTGAGAACTGTTAATGACGAAGTGCCATGAATAAAATAAAACTACACACAAGTGAGACAGCCCACCTGCACCCACGAGTCATGAATTAAAGCCAGCATCTGTCTGGAGAAAGCATCGCAGTACAAAAGAGGATCAAACCAGGCAACAGGTGTCCATCATAAGCCTTAAGTTTGCAGACAGACACTGGGCAAGATTCTGTGCACCCTAACAGTAGATGAGCACCACGGGCTTACACAGGACAGTCCAACCCTAAGATACTCCCCTGTCTCACCTTTAGGTCACCCTACCAGGACAGGGATCCATGCTAGCAAGAGAAATCAAAACTTGACGGTAAAAACCATCAAGATGAAAAAAGAAAGGACCTAGATAAAAATGGGAAAGGGGAACATAGTTGGGAAGTCCCTAAAACAAGTCTCCATATTTCTACATATTACATGAAAACACACACAACCCATACACCACCACCACCACCACCAACAATTACCTTGAGGAGGGAGATCTGAACTATGCTTCCTTCCAAAAGTTCAGGAAATATGATTTCAAATGAAGCTGAGCAACAGAAAAGCACAGTGATCAGATCCCAAACAAACTTAGACGACAGAATAGGAAGTAAAGTAACACACCCCACATTCACATCAGAGAGACACTCTCAGATTTAAAAATAGATCAACCGTACCACAAACTGCCCCCAAAGAACTAAAAGATGGACGGACGGATGGACAGACAGACAGACAGACACACACACACACACACACACACACACACACACACACAATGTGACATTAAAGAACAACCTAGAGAAAAGGGTTATTTCAGAAAGAAATCTAAGCAATGTGCAATTGCAGAGCACCCGAGCATGGTAAGTGTGTCTAACGGAAATTAAAAACAAAAATAGAGTTTAAAAATGAACGGTTTCAAAATTAAGATGCAAAGGGTTTCGGAGACGTTGACGAAGATTGGCAGTTGGCAAAAAAAGGATAGAATCATATAGGATTAGAAGAAGAGAAAAGAAAGAAAAATTGGACATCAATAAAACTTCTTTGAAATTACTTTTTTCCCCCTAGAGTATGCTGAAAGCAGACTAAATACTCAAGGAAATTAACTCAGGATAATCAATACAAAGATATATTCTGATAAAAATTACCAGACAGAAAAGAAATTCCTTGGACTCCTATATAAGAATTAGACTCTGGCATAGAACGAGAAGAAAATGAGGATTAGACTTTGACAGAAATGTTTTATGTTAGCAGAAAATGAGAAAAATACACTTAAAGACATTCAAGAAAAGAAAATGTGAGCTAGGGACTTTATATCCAGGGAAACTGAATTTTATGGATAAAAACCTACAGAGAAGCTGAGTCAAATGCAAGAAGTTAGGGAAGACTGCTCTAGGAGCCCTTCCGAAGACTCAACTACAGACTAGACTCAAACAAGCAAACTGTTCAGGAGTTGACAGTCTGGGTGGCATGTGCTAGGCACGAGGTTGATGCAAGGCCATTCCTTCTGTCAAGGAAGCCATCACATTCAATCAGATCTTCTCACCTTTCTTGTAGGAACTGCAAGCAAAGAGTTGAAAGGCAAGCACAAAAAATACATAAGCTACAAAGTAAAAAACATTAGAATACTACCTTCCTGCAACATCCAAGGTTTAGAGGATACAAGCATAAGGAGAAAGCAATTATTATATATTGCCACTGCTCTAGAGGCAGTAGAACCTGGGAGAACAGAGCCGATAAATGAGGTGGACTAAAGTCTCACACAACAGCCAACTTTTCTCTCGGACAATTTATACTGAGTCATCCGAGCAAAGTGTCCAATCCTAAGGACAGGTCACACGTGGCAAAAACGTGTTTTTCCATAGAGGCCTATGAACAAATAACAATAGCCAGTTGTAACGAAAATCTGAAGTAAACTCACTCCTTTGGCTCCACCTGAATGGGCCAGAAAACACATTCCAAGAATAATTCTGTGTTTTGAAAGAAACCGAGATCACACAACTCATCCTATTTTCTTGGAGTTTTCTCACAAGCACTCAGAATTCTCCTCCCACGACTCTATGTACCTCTTGAATGATCACAACACTCACCGACAGTTTTGTCAAAAAGATTCAGTCCGAGTGTGATTAGCTGCCAACCTGTATCCAATAACAGAAGACCTCAACAACGAGTATGCAGCTGGCAAACCCAGGCTTTTCTGACTCCATTCCTGGCCAAATAGTTTAGAATCCTCAACAGATAACTTGAAAGAAAAAGAAATGGATGAAGGGAGAGACTATAGATTCAAAGAGACCTGAAGGAGAAATTAAGTTGAAAAATTATACACAAGATTAAAGTACAAGATCCAAAGATGAATGATAAGATGAAGAAGGCATCCAAATGATTTCCATGAAAATCAGGGTAGTGGTTACCACAGGGGGCAGGGGTGGTGTGCGGAGAAGATACCTTTGGATCAGGCACACACACAGTTATCTAGAGTGAAGAACCAAATTCCAAGTATGGATCTGGGTGAAAGTTACAGGGCTATCACCCTTCTAGCAACTAATTATGCTATCCATTGGTTTTGCAAGGCTTTGAATGATTCATTTTTCACACACACACACAAAGATTTTGTTAAAAGTACAAAGGGAAAACAAATGAGCATGGTAATAGACCTTAGAAGCTGGGAGTCCTGTGCACGTGCAGGTGGGCCTGTGTTTTAGGCTCTTGTTTTCAAGTATGGTGCATAAGAGAAAGACTCTTTGAGAGGTTACAGGGAGAAGCAGCAGGTGATGAGTGAGTCCAACAGGGCTTCAGAGAGGAAAGAGTCCATGAACCTGGTGCCAGGGGGGGACACAAGGTCTAAAGATGGGCTAAGGAAGAGGAACATTTGCCAAAACTCCAAAGAAACAGCCAGAAAGGTACAGAGAAAACCAGGAATGAGAGGCTGGGGAGATGGCTCAGGGGATAAGAGGTGTTTGCTGCTCACACAGTAGGATCTGAACTTGAACCCCAGAAGAACTCACATAAAAAGCATGTCATGGCTCTGGCTGAATGCACCACGTCTGTAGTCCCAGTGCTGACGCAGAATGGAGACGGGATAGTCTGGGGCCTACTGGCTGCCAGGTCAGTGAGAGACCCTGTCTCAAGGGAATAAGGTGGAGAGTGACAGAGCATGACACACAGCATTCTCCTCTGGCCTCTGCACATGCACGAACAGGCGTACATACACCACTACTAACACACACACACACAGAGATAAATAAATAAATAATGAAGGAAGGAGAGAGAGAGAGAGAGAGAGAGAGAGAGAGAGAGAGGAAGGAAGGAAGGAAGGAAGGAAGGAAGGAAGGAAGGAAGGAAGGAAGGAAGGAAGGAAGGAACGAACGAACGAACGAACGAACGAAGAACGAACGAACGAAGAACGAACCAGGGATCTGAGGGATGAGATGCAGTAGAGAATTCTTCTCATGCCACCAAGTGCCAGATGGCAGCACATAGGCCAAAGAGGACTCGCTGGAGTAAGTCACAAAGAAGCCATGGGAGATTTCAGCAAAAGTAGTGACAGGTGGGACCATCAGTCACACTGCAGTGAGCCTCGAAGAACAGAGTTGGGGAGTACGGACAAGTCTTTACCTGTTTAGTCACGAGGGGAAGCAGAAAAACGTGGCAAAGGGGGAGATGTGCTTCAAAAAAGTCACACAAATATGTATGTACAAGTGCATACAAGGGTTAAAAAAAATGCCCACCTATGCAGCCTCTACTCTCCTAATTTAAAACAAACCAGGACGGAAATGACGATCTGCTACAAAGTGAAGAGAGAGGTAACAAGGCAGGTGCTTGAGGGGAGCAACGGACACCAGAGCCGACGGGAAGTGCCTGAGCCTGGTCAGGAACGTGGCACTAAGGTGGGAGGGGATCCCCACACCACTCTGCCACCTGCAGGTGTGTCTGGAAAAGACACCAAATGACTCAGGCCAGGGTTTCCTAAGCAGCAGGACTAGAAGGCAATCCTAGGTCTTGAAAATAGGGTAGGAAAGTCGGAAATGTTAGCTGCGAGGGAGGATCGGCTATCTATGAAGTCTGCTTTTCATACCGTCCTTTCTCTGACCTTCTGGTGGCTTTTGCTTCTGAGTCCCAGGAGCCTCCCACTGCTCTACTCAACTCTGAGGACGGAGGAGAGGACATTATAAAAAGGGAATTTGTCAACCCAACTGCATCGACAATGGATTGACATCTGATATCACTGAGAGAAAACTTCAGGCAGAAGAGAAGGCCTAGATGGGCAGTAGGGCATTTAACATGGAGCACTGGCTCCACATGCGCCTTGTGAGTCAAAGGCTGGTCTCTAAAACATAATGCAGGTGGTGGGTGGATGTGCCTCAGTGATGTTCGCACAGCAGAGTATCACCACAGTCACAGCTTCCTGTGGTGATTCCAGACACAAACAAAATGAACACACTTCCTCCTGGTTTACTGAGAAATAATTTCACTTTGACGGTGAAAGACAAATTATCATCCAGAAAGTCTAACCCCCTTAAACCTCTAGGCTGGCAGATATTGATTAATGCTGAACAGCTGTGGTAACCATATTTCAATATCCACCACTGGTCTTTTCTATGCACCTAGCATTACCCTAAGTTCTATCGGTACCAATTTCCTAAACCTACATCAGGACTGAAGGCAGACAAAATAGGGTGTATGGATTAGAGACAGGGGCTGGAACTCACTAATGTTCTAAGTGTTTTACATTCATTACTTTATGTCCCACATCTATATACTGCCATTTCACAGATGAAGAAATGGAGGCATGGAGAAATTAAATTGCCCAAAGTCACACAGGTAATAAATAAGGAAACAAGGGTGTGGACACTAGCAGTAGGATACTGGAATCCATATGCCATCATTGGCTACGCATCAATTACTATGTCTCCTATTGTGTTGAAAAATTCCTGTCTGCCTGGGATCTTAAATGTGACCTATGACGATGATTTATATGGAAACAGGATCTCTGCAGAAGTGATTGAGTTATGATGTAGCCCCAACCTAGGATGGGGGGGACACAGAGGCAAACATGGAGAGGACACCCAGCAGCTGGTGGATGGGGACCAGAATGGGCAGGGAATGCCAAGGGTCACAAGCACTAAATGACAGGTGGAGGCCACGAGGGAGCCTCCCTGAGTGCTGGGATACCAGTACTCTTTGATCAGCTTCATCAAGTCAATGACATGTCCAAGATGGAAAAACCATTACCTATTTGGGAGTTATCAAGTGTTTCATATCTCCTCAAATCAAAAATTCAGATACTACTTTAAAACTGTAGTTTTCTCAGTAAAATTTTCAGTCAGTTGCTGGTAACTAAAACAGTTCTATAGATGCTGCCACTGGGTTTAGAACAAGTAAGAGGCAAAGGCAGGCAGATTCTTATAAAGCTTCCCAAATTCTGGGAGTGTTTTGTCCTCAAGAGATGATGGAATTCAATCCATAAATTCATGTCTCTTCTTTTCTCTGCAATGTGTGATGTGCAGCCTTGCTCTACTGTTATCCCCACCTCACAGAGCATGCTCCAAATGCTACTTGGAAGTAGATGCTTTGAGACACGGACCACTATTCCCCAAAGAAACCCTGGTTTACAGATACCTTCTGCAGCAGCTCCAGGCTAGATGGCTGTGGATATCGCTCTGTATGTTGTGAATGTGTTGCTCTGATTGGTTAATAAGTAAAATGCTGATTGGCCAGTAGCCAGGCAGGAAGTATAGTATAGGTGGGATAAACAGAGAGGAGGATTCTGGGAACAGGAAGGCTGAGTCAGGAGTCGCCAGCCAGGCACAGAGGAAGCAAGATGTGAAGGCAGAACTGAGAAGAGGTACCAAGTCACGTGGCTGAACATAAATAAGAATTACGGGTTAGTTTACATGTAAGAGCTAGTCAGTGGTAGGCCTGAGCTAATGGCCGAGCAGTTTTAATTAATATAAGCCTGTGTGTGTTCACTTGGGTCCAAGCAGCTGCAGGACTGGCGGGTGAGAGAGATTTGTCCTGACCATGGGCCAGTTGGGACACTGGAAAACATCAGCTACACTAGGTGCCATGCATGCCATCGCAGACTGAATTCTCCTCACAAGGTAATTACTCAAGGCCCACGGTCTCTCAGCAGATTCCAGCCTTTCCTTCTTTTAGAACACTAATACTACAGAATGCCCCTGGGAGGGAGCCTAAGGCAGCACTCACCAGTCAAACGTATGAAGATTTCTCCATTAGAGAAATTCACTTTCACACTATGAGGGATGAAGGACTGACTCTAAATTACAAATACGCGGAGAGCAGACAAAGGTTTTTAAAACCTAGTTTTCTAAGTAGGTTGGGCTTCTTCACCGTGGATGAGCAGGTGGCCCTCCCTGCAGGATTCTCATTCCCTGGAAGAAAATCTGACTAACCAGAGGGAAGTAACTTGCCTGTGGGTGTGTAGGTTCAAGTCTCTGCCCTCGGCGCTACACCCCACTGCCTTGAAAGGAGTGAAAGACGCTCCATATTTGGGCTAACTCACTGCAACAACAGGGCACTGGCAGACCTGATGCTGCAGAACACAGTGTCTAGGCAAAGTTCAAGGTTTCGGTCCCAGGCATGTCCCGTGTTCTAGTGACAATCTGAAAAATCTACAGGCGGTGGTAGGAAGGGACTTCATAGGAGAGGCAGAGCAGGGTAGGGGCCCGGATAAGTGCAATGTGATTCTGAGGGCAGAGGCATAGGAGAGGGATGGGATGGGAAATGAGGGGGATGTGATGGGAAATAATGAGGGGGATGTGATGGGAAATGAGGGGGATGTGATGGGAAGTGAGGGGGATGGGATGGGAAATGAGGGGGGCTAGATGGGAAATGAGGGGGATGTGATGGGAAATGTGGGGGATGTGATGGGAAATGAGGGGGATGGGATGGGAAATGTGGGGGATGTGATGGGAAATGAGGGGGATGGGATAGGAAATGAGGGGGTTGTGATGGGAAATGAGGGGGATGTGATGGGAAATGAGGGGGATGTGATGGGAAATGTGGGGGATGTGATGGGAAATGAGGGGGATGGGATGGGAAATGAGGGGGTTGTGATGGGAAATGAGGGGGATGGGATGGGAAATGAGGGGGTTGTGATGGGAAATGAGGGGGATGGGATGGGAAATGAGGGGGATTGGACGGGGATGGAGAACTGGCACAGGGCAGGTGGGAAGGATGAAGATGGGATTGTCCAAGAGCAGGAAAGGGAGCAGGTCGAGGGGCTCCATCAAGGAGAGGCATTGTGCTCTGGATGGAAGAAACACTAGAAAAAAGAAAGAAGGACAGAAAACATTTCCTGTTAACTTCCCACTCTTCCTGCCCTTTCCTCTCAGCCTTGTCGCCCACAGTGAGAAGCGATCCCAAGGAGAGAGCCCTTGCCTTGGATGGGTCCATGCTCTGCCTTTCACCTTGATTTCACTCTGTTCTTATTTGTTTGTTTTCTGAGACAGAGTTTCTCTGTCTAACAGCTCCGGCTGTCCTGAAACTCACTGTGTAGCCTCTGGCTCCTGAGTGCTGGGATCAAAGGCGGTCTCCGCCACCACCACCACCACCACCTGGCTTCACTGTTCTTTTACAGATGGGCAACAGATTAGTAAAAGGACAGCACCCAAGGTCACAGAACTACAACTCGGTATGTTGGTATTAAATCTCAGTTCTGAACTACCCCAAAGCCATGTGGAGTCCCGAGGATGACTTTAGCTGTTATCCACCTTGTTTGAAGGGTGCCAGTCACATGTTTTAAGAATTAGAAATGGGGGCTGGGTGGATGGCTCAGTCAGTAAAGAGCTTATCTTGCAAGCAAGAGGACCTTCATTCAACTCCAGAACCCAACTGACAAAACTAACCAGGTAGCACGTGTTTGTAATCCCAGGGTAACGACGGTAGGGAGGCATGTGAATCCCTGGAGGATCTGTGGTCAGTGAGAGATCCTGCCTCAAAAACAGGACACCTAAGGAATGACTGCTGAGGTTGACCTCTGGCCTCCACACTCACACATACACACATGTGCCTACACACAAGTGAACAACACATGAGCATGAATGCAAACACATAAAAGAATCAGGTATGGGTACATGGCTATGGACAAAGCAGGCAGAAATACAGGCCCTGTGTTCTAAGAGCCATACCTGGCCCTGCGGTGGCAAGAGAAATAAAAACAATGAGAAAGAAAACTGTCTACCAGCACAGAGAAATTTCTGTAGCAGCTGGGAGACAAAACAACAGTAAATTAGACTATTAACATGACCTATGCCAACTACAGCACAGATAAGCCACATAAATTCCATCACAATAAATAAAAAGCCAGCCCCATATGTATACTCACTTCCCAGAGTTCATAGAGCTCCTTCTTGAGGTCCTCTGGCAGCAGCTGGGTTATCTGCTTCATAGCCTCCTGAAATACGAAGCCATTAATTCCATTACATTCACCTCCACTGAAGTCAATATCTAGTCTACAAAAGGCAAACAAGAGACTCAGATTCTTTAGAACAACTCCCAGTAGAATAAGCTGGCCTTTACAGGTTCCGGGGTTTCTTAAAGTATTATATTCATTTTTCTATTATTTCCATTATTGCAAAAACTTAAAAGCATCATACAAAGAGTCAATCATTGTCACTGACATAACAGAAGTTCCACTGCTTTTGAGGTTCATAGATTCCCAGGATGCACTGCTGTCCTCCCTGCACCAAAGGACTTTATGACTTCAAGGCTGCCCTTCCGAAAGCGCTGTCCTATCCTCTGATGGTCACACCTAGTGTCAAACAGCAGGACAATGACCAGTGAGTTCAAAGTGACTGTCCCCAGCCACTGTTTGAGGGGCTGTCCTTGCAACTCATGCCTGGCCACTCTGGGGCCTTTTCATGATGTGTCCAGCAGTGTCTAAAAGACACCATTGTCACCACAAGAAGCCTGAGAGTTATCCAAACTCCAGAGAAGAGAAGAGACTAAGAGGATAAAAGGGAGAATAAAAGGTGTTCTTTACTCTATAAATACTTCTAAGTCTCTTGTGGTACCCTCCGTCCAGTCTCCTCCTTGGCTTCAATCATTCTAATATTCTTCCAAATAGCACATTTTTTAAGGGCAACTGGTTTCCCAGTGGCCTTATATTCCTTCATTAGCTCATCCTGTTTACCTCTCACTCAACCTGGTAGTAATCAGAGTCTCAGCTCTTTGAAAAGAATAAGCTGTAAGCATCAACTTCAGCATCAATAGCAAGGTCTTATATAAAATAAGACAATGAGTTAGAGAAAAGCAACGAAGAGGAAACTGGGTATTTGTGTGCATATTTATAAAACACTGGAAGGAAATATGGCTTATAGCATACATGTGCATCTACAGCAAGCAGTATTTACTATGCTCTTACAAGTGGCACCGCCATCTGGGGTGGCCTGCTCAGTCACACAGCTGTCGCGTCGCACTACTTTGAGTGGCATAAAATGCATTTTACATATGCATTCTTCTTGTTTCTTTATTGTAAATCTCAGCAATATCCTTGAGAAAACGCCTATTTATAAATTAACTGTCTCCATACAGAGATTGCTTTTGACTATACTATTCCAGAAATACATTGTGTCTTGCTTGTTTTTCTTTTCCTCAGAAGACACTTGTGTACAGGTATATGGAAGTCCAGTTCTCTTGGAGGACATGCTTAAACACTTTGCTTCAAACATGAGTCATTTTACTGCCTCTTCTTAGCTGACGGGCCCAGCACCGAACACGGCAGAACAAAACGCAGCCCTCGCCTCTCTCCTGCAAGATACTTTATTTGTATGGGTGCACGCCAAGACTGAATTAGCTTTTTGGAGATCTTAATACTGACTTATTAAGAAGCTCCTTCACAATTACTGTGTCCTTTGAAAAACAAAACACAACAAATACGTTGCTTTCCTCTTAAAATTGAGAATTTTCTGGATCTAAACGTATCAATATAACTTGTTATACAATGAGAATTATACTTTTTTTTTTAAACCAATTTTTGAGGATTACATACGTTAAGTACTGGATCACTTCTAATTCTCTGCTTCCCCCCTCACAACCCCTCCTGTGTTCCCCAACTCCCTCTCAAATTATTATGGGTGTACACACAAGTATATATAAATACAGCCTGTTGAGTCCATCTAGTGTGTGTGTGTGTGTGTGTGTGTGTGTGTGTGTGTGTGTGTTAGAGCTGACTGTTTGGATTGGGCCACCTATCAGGGGTCTCATCTCTGGAGAAGACTGATCCTCTGTCCTCAGCAGCTATTAATTGCCTGTGGCTCTTCATGTAGAGAGAGGGGAAGGCCTGTGAGATTTGGTTGCCTAAACAAGACCTCCACAATAACACCACCAGCTGAGAATTACATTTTTGCGACCTCTTGGTTAATATGCCTTGTTTGATGGCTTATACCACAGCATCATGCCTCCCTTTAAGAATGATAGCGACTTCACTGAAGATCCTAGGTATGATCCAGGACCTCATCTCTGTACTTTCACTCTGGCATTCAGCCACACATTTTGAGTGGCGATACCCCAGGCTTCTTCCTTTGCTGGCAAACTAAGCCAAGAATTTCCTTCCACTGAACTGAGGGCAGCTCTCACCAGACTCACAAAGCTCACGTATCGGTTTCATGGCCAGCACCGGCAAAGCATGACCTTCACACCCTGACATGGCTGAGCGGTGTGGTGGCTCACTCAGATTCTAGATCCAGATTGGTCTTAAACCTTAGCTTAGCCTTAACTAGCTGAAGATCCCTAACCAAGTCACTTAGCCCTTTGGTCTTGAAATTTCCTCATTTGCAGGATGCTACCTTCCTAAGAGGGTTGTATGGTCCGAGCATGCACACACACAGTCCTCATAAACTCAGCATGAGTCCTCTAGAAATGCTCGCTTTGACTTTTTCAATTTCTCTACCTTCCAAACACATTTTGAAAAGGCCCATTTCACCTAGTTCTTTAGAGACTTTGCCCCTCACAGATATGGACATAACATGACTCTGCACTCCATTTGAATAAGCTTCTCTCTTTGCAAAAGAATATAGCTGGCCAACTGCTACACCCAGCCTCTAAGTCCAGCTCCTTAATCCTCATGATCTCTGTTATGCAACACTGGCCAGTTTGAGTTATAATAAAAGGTTATTGATATCATGGTGGATGAAGAAGGTTAGACCTCAAGCGTTGCTTTTGGCCCCCTTCCCAAGTTCTGTTTTCTATGCCCTCCTTCTGCCTTTCATCTTAATATCAAATATCCTTCCAGTTCACCAAGTAGTCCCTTCCCTGGCCCCATCCCCTCCTCCGTCAGCTTAAATCCTGGCCAGCCAGTCAAGAAATTTCTGTGCAAATGATGCTTCTGGTTCACATTATGCACGTTTCCCCTGAGGCCAAGGAGCCTTCATTTAACTATCTTAATGCATGTCTCAGAGAGCCAAATCTTGTTCATAAACACCATCTGTATAAGGCATCCCAACCTTCCTGTGCCCAAACCCAGATCAGCAGCAGGAAGATGTAATGGCGCACCAGCTCTCTCCAGGCCCCGGGTTTCTCGGCCAAGAACTTAATGTTCCTTGAGATGTTTCCCTGGTCTTTCTGCCTCTGACATTTATTCCTCTGTGAATCAGCAGGGGTGGGCACACATGAAGACAGCAGCACCTAGTGACCCTCCCTCAGGCCACACTAATCAAGACCCATCCTGTCTGAGGAGTCATAGGCTTCCTCCTCCCGCATTGGTTGCAGTTCCTTTACAGTGTCTGTGGTTCTTTTCTAGAAGTTTCTGGCATGCTCTTCTGTGGAGAAAATCCTTGCACACTTCCAGAGGGACAGCATCTCTCTTCTCTGTCATATCTCCCCATGCCTGCTCCTCAGTCTAAGGCCTCAGTCATCTTCAGCATGGTTTTTCACTCTAATGTCCATATTTATGCAGAAGTGAAACCAACATCCTCTAACGGGCTTCATGAACGAGGAAGGAGTTTTTTTCTCCATCCTCTTAACCCGGGTGACACTTCATTACCCATTATCCTCTGGTTCAAGTGATAATTCCTTTCTACAACTGAGAATTTAAGCAGATTGCTTTCTTTCTGTATGGATTCTGTCAAGAATTCTTTTCACAACAGTCTGGACCTATATTGAGAAATATTTCCTTCTGTCATGATGCGCAGGCTATATTTTGGACCTGTCCTTTGGGAAGAAGAGGGATGGAGGACACAGCCTTATTCTATTCCCAAGATGCCTGTATTTTAGGGTGGCTTGGAACCTAAATTACCTTCACTTCCGTATGGGATCTTCTTGCTTCTACGTGGGCAAAAGCTTCTACTGGCTACTTAGATCCAGTCTCCATCAGCTCGGAAAATAGCCACTTAAACCCACCTTCTCTATTAAACCATCTCAGTAAAGGCTTCCTCAATAAATAACTTAGGACCAATCTCAAAGGCCTACACGAACAGTCATTTGCAATAATGATTACACTGAATATCACCTCTTCAGCTTTAAAGGATGAAAGAGCGAGGAGCGGGGAGGAAGGAGGAAGGGATAAGGGTAGCCTTCTTCCTGTGTTTTTCTGTTTCTGCCTCAAAAATGTCTCTTTGTAGCCCTGCGCTCTGAGTTTAGAGCATCCATTGACCTTGATTTAATAGCTTATCAATGCTATTTATGTCTATGAATGCAAATGTTTTCTTTTACCTTTTAAATTTCTAGCCTCTAAAGGACAAACTTAAAATGTACTAAATAGTAATTATAATACTAAATATATTTGTGATTTAGAGAATTTCTCTCCAAATAGTTTAAGAGTGTGTGTGGTGGGGGGTAGATAATTTCCACAAACTGACTTAGTCCCTGCTATTTGTACTATTCTTATGAAATCCATGCCATCTCTCCATGCACACAAATAAGAACTGATGCCAATATGACTATTTGTTCCAGGGTCAAACAAGGCTGGAGCAGGGATGTAGCCCTATTCTTATAAAAAACGTTGCTGAGAATAAGCTAAAACAACTTTGCTGGCCAAGAAACCCTTGCTGAGAGAAGACTGTTACTTCAAGACTCTCTTGAAGACCTTCCCTCGCTCTTCCCACCAAACGTGAGCCACTAAGTACTAAACTCTATACAGACCCAGCTAGTTGTCTATCATCGGATGCGCTCCATCCTAACACCTTGGCCCTAAAACTCTAAGCACATCCTCTCCGACCTTCCCCATCTTTCTTTATAGCTGGTGAATTCTCTTCACTTCAGCGACAGCTTTTCCTCGCGGTCCTTTGCAGAGCCAGTGGTCAGCACCAACCTCTTCTCGTCTATGTTTTTCTTCTTTGGGGATGTTATCTGCTGGTGCTATGTCCCCAACGATGCATTCTGCCATATCGTGAACCAGGGCTAGGCGTATACATCTGACCAGGTGAGAAATGGTGAATAATTACACAAAATTACAGTCACTACAAGTTTCTTTTCTATACTAATTTTAAACTTAAGCATGTGTTTTTTTCTTTCTTCCCCACTCAGAGAATATTTTAATACAATATTTTCTAAAGTAATTATGCTCTACCAGCCTACATTAGTTCTGAATCAAAACTGCTCAGGAATATTTAACACAATGCCTGAGTATAGAGCAAACTCAATTTTTTTAATGGTTGATTTCATAATTCCCACTTTAAGAAGTTCCTAATGTCAAACGGCAAAGCCAGGAGATATTTTACTTACACAAAACTTAGAATCAATCATTTCCTCCAATGTCCTAGTGCCAAAATGATCTATATATAAGATAATGGGTGCAGCTGAACAGATAGGGCCCTGAATTTGGCTACCGACCTTACTAGCTACAGGAAGTTTACCAAATTACTTACTTAATTTAAATGCTTACTTACTTAATTTAAATGCTTCCTATCACCGCCCTTCATTTTATCATGTAAAATGAGTAACAGGGGAGATACAGCTCCTAGAGTACTGGCCTACCATTCACAAGGCCCTGAGTTTGATGTCCAGCATCACTAAAAGGGGGTGGAGGAGTACTTCATACAGGAGATACAAGAATTATATTTGATAAATCATGCTCTTGCTCCACACTGGTTATTTAACACATGGCTATGACTATTAGTCCACAATAATAACCATCAGAACGACAGGGAAGGGCGGGCTGTTTTTCAGTCCTACTAATCCACGAAGTCTTTGAAGCCTCCTAGGCTTCTCTGCCTCCAGTTTCTTTCTAGTCCAGTACAAATGTCAGACTGAGTCATCTCAAACTGACTTTTGTTTTGTGCTTCTTATTTCTTTTTTGCCAATACTCCCCCATGTTCCACACCACCCGCAGAGCAATAGGGGCTCCCCAGGGAACACTTGGCTGTGGTCAACCTGACTTTCTTCTGTTTTCCCAGGGTACTTTGCTTCCCTACCACTGGGGCTTTGATTCCAGCTTCTCTGCGTGCAAGGCCTCTTTAGAACTCAACCCCCATCTAATCCAGGAAGACCAACCGAGAGCAGAGGATTCCCCTTACGACTAGAATGAATAGCTGGCTAATTCCCTACCCTAACTTATTTTGTGGTTTTTATTGAGACCACATCAGGCCCAGGCCAATTCATTTGCTGTCTTCTACGTAAACTCTTGCCCTGTGGTTCTGATTTTAAAGGCTTCTGATTAACTAAATGAGGTGCCTCTTTAAAGCATCTATAAATCTACTGCCATACAACCTCAGCAGCATGGCCTCACAAATGGCTACCACTATTCATAAAAGCAGCTAGTTAGTTCAAAAACAAAATAAATACTAATGCAAAGATATAATTTTATACATGCTCACCTTCAGGGCCCTAACTTCTCACTTGTTTCCACTGAGACCAACGCACACTCTATCAACAGAAGTAGTCCTCACACAGAGCCCTGAGACTTTCACAGGCATCAGTGTTCAAATTAACTTACCGATCCTTGTTCAGATGGTCGTCTCTGGTCACCATAGCCATAACCGCCATCCGGTACATGTGATCTGACACACTTTCTGGCTTTTCCACATTTCTGTATACCCAGCCTGTCCGTGGGACTCTCTAATAAAGAAGATAAGGAATTAAACAAATACCACCACTGGAAACCACCGCACAACCAACAGGTACTCTTCAAGAAAGTGCCAGGGAATGCCCAAAGTTACCAAGGCATGGTTTCAAACCTACTTTTTTTTTTAATGCTTTATTTAAACTAACCATAGTGATCCAAACTAGTGAGTGAGCAAAATGCAGTTCACAAGTATACTAAAGTCCAACAGTCATCACTCTGTGCTACTGAAGTATAACTATGGGACAAATACAAAGTTTTTAGACATAAAAGAAAAACTGGTGTTAAGCCTGGAATCCCAGCATTCAATAGGCGGAGTTTCAGGCTGCCAGCCTGAGCTACCAACCTCTTCTCAAAAAAAGTACTTTGTAGTTAGGAAAAATACAAAGCCAAAGCCCTGTTTTTCCTAACTACAAGAGTAGTGGGCTTTTGCTATCCAAAAAAAAAAAAAAACCATTTCACAGAAGAAAAGAGTAGCATGTTTTGTACATAAACATGTGAGACTACCCAATTCTGACACAGAAGGATTGGAGTAATTTCTGCCCCACTCAAGCCTTTAATTCAGATCATGATGTGATTGATGATCATGTGAGTCTGCACTTTCCCTGGGAGTTCTGTGCTTCTAAAGAATTTCACGAACAATAGTCACAGGGTCGGGGAACCGGTGATCAGGGAACGTTGGGGACTCTGCACAACCTCCGCCAGGCGAGGACCCGGGCACGCTGAAACTGTGGTACAGAAACGGGCATTTCCGGAAGTCACTGCCATAGGGGAAGGTCTCCACTGCACATGTGCAGGGTCCCCCGACTCTCTGCCTTCCGCCGTAGCTCGGCTGCATCGCCCAGGGCCTGAGGTGTAGGCGCCGGGGCCAGAGCTGACGGCGCCGGGCTCGGAGTGTGCACAGTCCCGGGTCCAGCCTGGCCCGTCGGCTTCGGTCCCAGCAGCTCCTTCCCGGCACATCCAGGCCGCGCACCGCGCACCGCCGAGCGAGGGGAGGCGGCGCGGGGAGAGCCAGAGCCCGAACCGCCGCATCCCGGCCAGGCCGCTTCCGCTCGCTCACCTTGAGCTGCCCGACCAGCCGCAGGAAACGCAACAACCCAGCCCCGCCGCCGGAAGAGGCCGAAGCCATGCCGGAGTGCACCTGACCGGGTGGCCCGCAGCAACTCCCCTCCCTTAGGCTCCTCCCCGCCCTCCTCCGGCTCCTCCCCTCCCTTAGGCTCCTCCCCACCGTCCTCCGGCTCCTCCCCTCCCTTAGGATCCTCCCCGCCCTCCCCACTTCCTCCCTGGGTGGACCACCTTCTTGGGATAGACCAACCAACCCAACCTGGGCTTTGACTTTGCAGGTGTGTGCTCAAGGAACCGCTTTCCGCTTTTGCATCAAAGGCAGTTGGAGCGGCTGGAGAGATGGCTCAGTGGTTAAGAGCATCGACTGCTCTTCCTAGAGGTCCTGAGTTCAATTCCCAGCAACCACATGGTGGCTCACAACCTCTTGTAATGAGATCTGGTGCCCTCTTCTGGATACTGTATACATAATAAATAAATAAATCTTTAAAAAAAAAAAAAAAAAAAGCAGTTCGATGCTAAAGGCAGAAGGGCCTGAGGAGGAAGAGGCTGGATGGATATTGCTTGCAAACCTGCCTTCTTAGAAGTTGAGTGTCTGATTGGCCGGAAGAGCTAGCTATAACACTTACCATCCATAACCAGCTTAACGGAGGCACTGGGCACAGCTGGGCACAGCTATGGAGGGAGGAAATAATTTGCAGACATATTGGGAGGCTTTGGAGGAGGCAGAAAATGAGCTCGTAAGAGCAAACCCATGGTGAAATCACAACCTCTTTAATACCTTCCCCCAAAATTATTGGCATCTGCCTGAACCATGACTTATTTCTGTTGATAACATAATAGTATAAGCTTTTAGAGGCAGTTAATGAATATGGGCAAGATTCGAGGAGAAATGGAGATGAAGGAGTATGTGGGAATAAAAAGGAATTCCAATTTTATGTGTGACAGGTAGGCTTATTAATATACATGTGATGGTCCTGATGAGCCAGACATGGTTTGTCCTTGTTTCTTATTACATAACACGCCTGTCATGTCTTCCGTTTGAGCCAGACTACTGTACCAGGAACCATGCTAGAAAATTTCACACCCACCACTGTGTGTACAGTCATCATAGCAAACGGTGGTACAGAAAGTTGCTTGGTAGATTCTATGGAACCCGAAGCCAGCATCCGTGAGCAGTACCCAGGACTGTAGTCAGCTCTACAGAAGTTGAAAATTGGGGGATATACTATAGTGATGGAGCACTTGCATGCACGCGGCCCCAAGTGAGCTCCAGCACTGAGGATAGGTGAGTAATTTATCACTGTTTGGATTTCTATAAAATAAAAGATGCCAGCACTCACCACGCTGCCTTGCTGTGCTAAGTTCCTAGGTGTTGGAGGTCGTAGTCCTATTGTTATTTCTAGTCCCTATCTGCTAACCAACAGATCACATTGTTAGACACTCCTCCACGTGGCCACCAGAGGGTTTTGAATCAGAGGTCATCTCAGTAAACGTACCTGTGAAGGTAGCTCTTCAGATTATAAAACCTGTCTGGACATCATAAATAGGACTCTATGGAAGTAGATCTTAAATAGTACCTTGTTGGCTGCCCTAGTTAGCCATGTGAACCTGGGAGAAAGTGGCCTGAAAATGAGGTGGACCAAAGTCTAGTGTAATAGCCAACTTTATTCAGAGCATCAGACAATTTATACTCTGAGGGTTAAGAAGAGTCACCCCAGTAAAGTGTCCAATCACAAGGACAAGCTGGATGTGGCAAAAACATGTTTTCCATAGAGGCATCTGAATAGCAACAGCTGAAGTAAACTCACCCCTGTCCTCTACACCTGGGAGGAGCATGAAAACACACTCCAAGAACAGTTCTGTGTTTAGAAGAAACTGAGGTCACAAGACTCTTGTCTTGTTTTCTTGGAGTTTTCTCACAAGCCCTCAGGACTCCCCTCATACAACTCTATTCTTGGACTATATTCCGGCAGCACCTATCACTTATATCAAGATTTAGCAATAAAAGGAAATCCTTCCTTTTAGAATAGGAGCCGAGGAACCAGGTTGGGGAGCAGGGAAAGACCTCGTGAGTGACAGATGTCTTAAACCACTGGTATTACTTAAAGATCTCTTATGAAGGGACACAGTGGTGTTCACTGATGTAAATTGTGTGTGTTGCCTCGGGAGTTTAATGCAGCTCTCTGAGAGGCAGATAGAGTGTAAGCAGTTTTATCACTATGTAGGTTGGTCATTGACCCTAGAGAAGTGAGGCAGTGTAGGATGAAGGGAAGTGCCACAGAGCATTTCCCTGTTAAACTCAGTCTCCTTGCTTGTATAGCAGCCATTTAGAGTAGGTTTGAAGCTTAAGTGGGTCAATGCTCAGAAAGCAATGGGACAACCACCATGTTGTATGCAAATAAGTTTGCTCAATGTAGTCTCTACAAAATGGCTTATTAATAAAAGATCTCACACTCTCAAGGACTCATTCATTTTTTAAAATGATTATAAGTTCACAGTACCAATAATGGAGTACTATAAGACCTAAGCCTGTGGCTCCAAACACACCCTAGAAATACTGTTCAGGTCCATAACTGTGTTAGTTACTCTGTTGTTGCTGTAATAAAGCACTCTGACCAACAGCAACCTAAGTCCATAATGTCAGGAGAGGCATGGGGACAGGAGCAAGAAGCTGAAAGGTTACATATCAATTTTACCCAGGATGGAGAGAGAGAGAGAGAGAGAGAGAGAGAGAGAGAGAGAGAGAGAGAGAGAGAGAGAGAGAGAGAGAGAACTGGAAGTAGTATAACAGGACCCCAGATCTTACTAGGCTCCTAGACCTTAGCACAACTGACCCCATGATGGAAGTGCCATTCAGTCTGTAAAGCTCAGCACGTAGACAGGACAGCACCCCTGCCAAAGTGGAAACAAAGGCCTAATCCATCAAAGTCCACAGTTCCGGGAAAGTCTCTAACTGTCCTAACTTTGCTTTTTAGCCTCTGCAGTTCCACTTCCGGCTAACTGTTCTTGTTAACTAAAGTATGTCAACCCAGAACATGGTTTTTGTGCTTAAAAACTAACCCTGAAAAAGGCTCGGGGCTACACTGGGATCCTGAATACCCAGACAACTAATAAAGACTTCCTATTGGCTTAAACCAATGTCTAAGCAGTCTTCTCTGGTGAATACCCCACAACAGTAGGGGGAGACTATAAACTCTTAAAGCCCTCCCCAATGACATACTTGCTCCAGCAAGGCTCCATGTCCTAAAGTTCCAAAACCTCCCAAACAGAGCCACCAACCTTGGACCAAGTGTGAACCTTTTGGAAATTACTGACTTGTTCTTTGAAAATTTACTATTTAGTTGATATTTGCATACAACAGAAATTCAATAACTATTCAAGGCAATACCAAATTTGTTCAATTGATTCTCCAATTTATGCCAAACACTATTGTAGGTATTAGGGGTACATCAGTGAAAAAGACTGATTGCTTATCTTTCTTTACTCTTTAAATTTTAAATTTTTAAAATATTTTCTTAATTTTTTTTTTTAAGCAGGTAATGTTCGAACACACTTTTAATTCCAGCCTCAGGGTCCAGAGGCAGGGGAATTTCTGAGTTCAAGGCCAGCATGGCCTACACATAGTGTAAGAGTCTAAGGAAACACTAAAGGAAGACCCCAGACTCAAATAGTATGTAAAAGCAAAGAACATCTATTAGTATTCCAGCATGCAGGAGTTGTTCACTTGCACAAAATGGTGACAATCCCAAAAGGAGCGTGCAAGCTCCTTTTAAACACAGCTAAGGGGAGTTTCAGGGACAATTAGGTCATCTGATGTATAATTGGTTAAGCACACAGCAGTTACACTAGTATACTCTTAGTTAGCTGAGATTTAGTCTTATCAATTTTGGACATATTTGCATATGCTTGGGCAAGTTCGGATGTGATTCAGAAGAGAACTGCTGGATTTGTCCTTGAGACATTGTGGGGTGTGGAACCAAAATAAGACCAAAATGCTCTCACCCCAAAACTAAAGGCCTAAGACTGCTCCTTTTAGCTACAGGCCATAAGTTACTGGAACAGGCCAGAAGTTACTGAGACCAGTCAGTTCAGATTCCAGAAACCAGGAAGTGTAAAAGTACAGAGCCACAAGATAGTCACGAGGTAATGCCTGCCAGACTATGGAATGTCCTCTCCCTGGTTTCCAGGGTAACTGATCACAGAAATGCCTCCACCTGAGGGCAGCCAATGAGAAATGGTGGCGGGCAACCACTCCCTTAGAAGTAATTTCTAGAAGTCCCTAGAAGCGAGCCAATCAGAATTGTACCTGTACTAGCACCCCTAAATGATGTAACCTTGTGACTTTTCCCTTTAAAAACTGAGCTTGCAGACAGGTGGGTGCTTCCTCCAGCCTCCACTGCATTGGATGTATTGGACGAAGTCCCTGCCTAGGCTTGTATTGCTTTTGGATATCCAGAATTAAACCTTGCTTTTGCATTCCGGCATGCTCGTCTTTGGTGGTCTCTCTGGGGGTCACGATCTGGGCACAACAGGGGCTGACCTGACTTAGGCCTGTGTTTGTTCTCTCCCATCCCTGAGTGCAAGGGCACTGTGGGAGAGACACCTGTTTTGTCCTTCTCAGAGAACTGAAATATAAACTCAGTTGTGAGAGTGGGAGAGTTTAACCTCTTCAATTGAGTTCTAGGACAGCCAGGATGACACAGAGAAACCCTGTCTTGGAAAACAAACAAACAAAATTTAACCTCCATTTTTAATTTGACTGGATTAAGACACACCTAATAATTTTGTAAAGTGCACTTCTAGGAGTGTCTGTGAAGGCATTTCTGAGAGGATTACGATGTGGACGCTCCAACTTAGTGAATGGATTAGCGCCTTGATGGTATTGTAATATGTTGGCATGACTGGAGGGGGGGGGTCTAGCTAGAGGAAGTGTGCCCCCTGGACTGTATCTTACTTTGAGCACTGTGGTGATCAGCTTTAACCGTCAAGTCGACACAATGTAGAGTCAGCTGAGAAGACAGTATCAGTGAGGGATGGATGCTGTGGATGAGGTTGGCCTGTGGGGACGTCTGTGAGGGATTGTCTTGATGATGTGGGAAGACCCAGCCTGAAAGTGACGGTATAAAAGGGACAACTTGGGCCGCGCAGTAACCAGGTGCACATTCACTCACTGCTCCTTTCTCTTGACTCCAGAAGTGTAGATGGGATGTGACTGGCTGCTTTATGGACTGTAACCTGGAGTGTGCACTAAAATAATCCCTTTCTCCCTGATGTGGCCTTTTCTCGAGGCGTTTTATCACAGCATCAGAGGGATGAGACTAGGGTGGCCTTTCTGTGCTTCCTGTCCACTATGATGCTCAGCTCCATCACCCTTCCCAAACCGGATGGGCTGAACCCCTGAGGGGGGCGGGGATGAAAAAATTTCTTCTGTGATTGGTTTTTCTCAGGCATTTGGAAATAATGACACAAAAGCCTGACCAGGACAAAGGAAGACCAAACCAATTCCCGCCCTGAGGGGCTTAGATTACAGTTGGGGGCGGGGGAGTTATAAGGGAGGGCAAATCCTAGTGTGTCAGGTGGTGTGATGTGACTACCGATTGTCACTTTGATTGCATTTTTAAAGCACTCAGCAAATTAAAGAAGCATGCCTTTGAGTGCATCTACAAAGGAATTTCTAGACTGAAGTGACTTAGGAAAAAACCTGCGCTGAATGTGGATGGCACCATCGGATAGGTGGGAGAGCCTGCCTGTCTGAAGGGAAGAGACAGAAATGGAAATAGCGTAGCCATATTCTCTCTCTTCTCCCTTCTACCCTCTCTGCCTCCCTCCATCCCTCCCTTCTCACTTCTGTTTTCTGACGGGGGTGGGAGGTGGGGGGAGAGGGGGGTGGAGGTGAGTGGCCACACTGAAAGTTTTCTAACATGGGGGCCCACACTGCTCTGCCATACCCTTCCCACCATGGTGAATGAAAACCCTTCCATTGTGAGCCAAAATAAATCTTGCCTTCCTTAAATTGCTTGATGGGCCATTTTGTCACAATGACCAGAAAGCTAACACAGATGGAAAGAAATACTCAAGGGGGGTGGGTACAGAATAAGATAGCTAGAGATAAGAATTGGTGGCACACGCCTTTAATCCCAGCACTCGGAAGGCAGAGGCAGGCGGATCTCTGTGAGTTCGAGGCCAGCCTGGGCTACCAAGTGAGTCCCAGGAAAGACGCAAAGCTACACAGCGAAACCCTGTCTTGAAAAACCAAAAAAAAAAAAAAAAAAAAAAGAATTATAAATTACATGAGGTACTCTGAGAAGTTCCCAATCTAAAGGGATAAACAAGTGAGCCAGGAGGACACCTGGGAATAGAAGATGAGGAGAAAGGACTAAGGCGGGCAAAAGACTAGGTGGGGTGAAGGAAAACACAAACACTCGGAAGTCAAAGTACCTGCAGTAATATCTAGTGGTGGCAAAAAAAAAAAAAAGTTGTGGTCATGTGGTCAGAGTTGAGAGAAGGGTAGAAAGTGGAAGGAGATGGGAAAGCCCTGGTCACCCAAGTCCGTGGAGCAGCAGGAGGGCTTTGGCTATGACCAAGGTGGGGTCCCGATTCTCCTTTACTTCTTAACACCTCATCCTGGATAGTACCTGACCATGGACTATGTAGAGCAGGGAGGAAGGAGGAGGCCACACTACAAGACCATTATAATAATCCTTTGATGAGATGATTTTAGTTTGATCCAGTTTGGTGACTGTGGAATTATAGCTCCTTTTTGTCCATGGTGTACTCTCTACAGTTCAATTACCTTCAGTCTCCAAAATTACAACAAAGTAGAAGAAAAAACTTTTGAGGCACCACACAGCCTTTTAGAGAATATATTGTGGAGCTGGAGAGATGGCTCAGTGGTTGAGTACACCGATTGCTCTTCCAGAGTGACCCAGGTTCAATTCCCAGCATCCACAACTGTCTGTAATTCCAGTTCCAGGGGACCTGACACCCATGGCAAAACACATAAAATAAAAAAATAAATAGAAAAAGAATATATTGTTATAATTTTACAATTGTATCATTACTATTGTTTTTTTTTTTCCTAGCTAATAAATCAGTCTCTGTTGTAGACATGTGCAAATGGGAAATACTGGGCTGGAGAGATGGCTCAGAGGTTAAGAGCACTGACTGCTCTTTCAGAAGTCCTGAGTTCAATTCCCAGCAACCACATGGTGGCTCACAACCATCTGTAATGAGATCTGGTGCCCTCTTCTGGTCTGCAGTCATACATGCTGTATAAATAATAAATAAATAAATAAATCTTTAAAAAAATAAAGGAAGAAAAATGGGAAATACTAATATAGGGATACATTAGTGAAAAAGACTACCTCCACTCTTTAAAAAAGAATTTGTTTTAGGTGGGTGGTGGTTTTAAAGACAGAAGATATTCTTGTATGCTCATTTACTGTTGGAAGTGATTTAGGAAAGGAGGAAAAATATTAATATAGGGACAGAGAAGTGCTTGAATGTTGGCATTAAGGAGAAAAGTGTTACAGGGAGCCCCCCAGAGAAGTCCACTCAGACACAGTTTCTAGCCAATGGAAAGTCTTTATTCTAGCCAGCTGGGGCTACCCCCAAGTGCTGTGGGATCTAGGTGGAGCCCGGAGGATCCAGAGCAAAAAGCACATGCTGGCGTCTTGGTCAGCAGCTGCAGGGCGACTGCGCAGAAGGAAGCCATTTAACAGAAGCTAAGTTATCTAGGACATCCTGACGGTGGGTTCCTAGAATAGAGTTGGGTAGTTTTCCACAGGATTCTCCATCAAGGATATCAAATTCTTGTTAAACCTGAAATAGCCTCAGCAAGTGTACAAGATGGAAGAACCTCTGCACTGCCTTGCCCTGTCATGAAAGGATGCAGTCTAGTGTACAAGATGCCAGGCTGGCCTTCTGAGGGAGAGAGTCCACCCATAATACAGGAGGAAGGCACAGGAAGTGATGGCTCTTTAGTGGCAGATGTGGTCACGGGACACTGCAGCTGTCCTCTTCTGATTGCTTCTATTGTCTTACCCGAGGAGGCAGCCCAGTGTAAGCCAAGATATGGTGTAGTAGGAGATCTCCTGTAACTCTGCAGCTAATCTCACCAAAGGTTTATTTCTCCTGCTGGGCGGCTTTCTCTCCTGCTCCCCGCTCTCTTTTGCACAGGGCATGTGTCCATGCAATACACACATGAGAATCAGCTAGAGGACACTACTCTAATCTCCTTCAAGGACTCTGTGCTCCCTTCCTCTATTGCCAACGCTAGGGCAAAGGTGAGCACTTGGCTCTTTACATCTCTTCTTTCGAGTGGCCTTATTCATATGATTGGTGAGATAAGTACAATCACCGCAACTAATTTCCAAAAGGTCCTGTGAAATACTATCTTCCCATGGACAGGAGGTCGGAAACAGCATGCGTGGATGAGGAGGAGACCCTGGAGGGCTGCTGAGGAGAAAGAAGACACCAAAATAATTGTTGGGGAGAGTGACATTGCAACAAGATTAAATACGATTAAGAATCAAATGAGTACCAAGGAAAATGTGGTTCCGACGGTGAGTTGAGCCATTTCGTGATGGCTGGTGGTGATTGCAAAAGGAAGAATCTGAAGCCATGTTGTCAAGTCTGCTGGAGGAAAAACACACATGAAAGCTGAGGTGAGCCAATACTAGGACTTTTGATTTGCAGGCTATGTGAAGCACAGTCTGGAGCGGGGCGCTGTGGAGCCAGGGGGCTACAAGCTATATGTCGGGTGTACCCTGCACCTTCTCATTCTTCTCCCCAGCACCCTGCTCTCTTCTGCCTGCCGTGAGCGGATTTCCTTTGATCCTCTCCTCATTTGCACAGATTTGACCTAGACTTCCTGGAAATTGTACCTGCTATGGTTTGGATCTGAAATAGCCCCCAAAGGCCCGCAATGCAAAGGCTTAGTCCTTAGCCTATGGCACTTCTGAGAGTCTGAAACAAGAACACCCTCTTTAGAGGGATTATCCTCTTGAACTCAAGTGTATACTTGAGGAGTTTGGGAATAAACTGAAATTGTCTTGAAACTTTGTTGCCATTGAAGAATTTTCCTGTTGCTTATGGGAAGAATCAGGCAAAAGGCTGAAAGGCAATACATCAATCTGAGAAGATCCAACAAATGATCCCAGCAATCATTTGTTGGATATAATTTAGGAATCAAGTAGAATGAAAAGCAGCCAGATGTAGTGGCCCACACATTTAATCCCAGTACTGGGGAGGCAAAGAAAGATGGATCTCTGTGGGTTCAAGGCCAGTCTGGTCTACAGAGCGAGTTCCAGGACAGCCAGAGATGTTACACAGAGAAACTCTGCCTTGAACCCCACCCCCACCCTCCAGCCTCAAAAAGAGTGAAGACCAGGTTCTTTCTTGGCTCTCAAAATAGTCAAGAAAGAATTATTGCTTCTGTGAGCTGGAGCTTTCTAGATAAAAAAGATGATATCTGGTTGTATCCATTAGCTTCGCTTTTGCTTTGACAAAATCCCCAACAATTTAAGGAAGAGTTCATTTGGCTTAAAGTTTGAGGGCACAGTCCCTCATGGCAGGGATGGAGGAGCAGCAGGGTTATGAGCTAGTCACACTCAATCCACAGGAAGCAGAGGGTGTTGAATGCTGTCACTCAGCCACGTTTAAGGTGGGTCTTCCTACCATGATTAGCCCAATCTAGAAACCCCCTCACAAACGTGCCTAGAGGTGTGTCTCTCCCTGAGTCTCACCCTGTCACCCTGTCATCGATTAAAATCGACCATAACACTGTTCTATATCAGTTGTCCTTAACCTAAAATAATTCTTGCCCCAAGGGGACAATAGGCAATGTTTTAAGACTTTTTGTTTGTCACATAGTGGGATCTTGTGCACAAAAACCTCTCTTACAACAAGAATTATTGAGCACAAAATATCAAAAGTGCTGAGATGAAGATACCGCATGTTGTCTATTCAAGATTAAGTTTTTGAATTTGCTTCTTTTATATTGTTGATGCGGCACAGTCAGCAGAAAACCATTTTCATGCGTATATTTAAAAAGAACAAAGGAATAAACAAGTTTTGTGTGACAATTCCTTTTTGAAGTAGTATGGGAAGGCCCTTTTCCCCTGACAGATCTGGGAAGATGAAGGGAATTACAAGCTGGCTTTGATCATTTATGCAACTAGGTTGAAGTAGAGCAACTCGGATAAAGAAGATAAATGTAGGATAGTGGAGCCTGGGCAGGAAGGAATATTACAAAAGCAATGTTTGTTCAGGGGGGAGAGATGAGAGAGATTTGACTTTGTTCTACTTTGCCACTTTTTCACCTCTGGCAAAATACTGCAGTTCAGCATAAGAAGTCAAAGGGTGCATGCAACTTCCCAGCATTAACTAAAGACCAAGGGCAGAAATGGCCAGGCTAAGATGGACCTCTCTTGGTAGAGTGCTCGCCTAGCACACAGGAAGCCCTGCGTTTGATTCCCAATATCTCATGAACTGACACAGCACCACACACCTATAATCCCAGCACCCAGGAGGTGGAGTTGAAGAAGTCATCCTCTGCTGAGTAATGAGTTCGAGGCTAGCCTGTGCTACAAGGGACCTTGTTTCATAAAGGAAAGAACCAAGGCTTTTTGCTCAAAGGAGCAGCCAGGGAGCCAAATCTAGTGGGTGAGGTGATGGTGACAGCATCATTGCTTAACCTAAGTAATGGACAAGGTTTTTTGTTGTTGTTGTTATTGTTCCTTTTCAGTTTTAGTGATATCAGTCAATGATCCCTTCCTCCAGTCCTGCTAAACCCTCAAATCTTCTCCATAGATGACCATCCTTTGGCACGAAGTTCTGGTTTTGTGACTACCAGATTGAATTTGGCAGTATATAGCTAAGCCTGAATTTTAGTCTCTATTAACTCTAAAGTTAAGAACAGGTAAAGATGAGCCACACAGAGACAGACAACTATAATCCCAGCTCTCAGGAGGCCGAGGCAAGAAAAGCATAAACTCAAGGCTATCCTAGGCTTCAAAGGGAGATTGTCTTTAAAAAAATAACACCATCATCATCTACAACAAAGAAATACAAATCAACATGCATGAAAGTTCTTCCCCCATGGACCCCATAATCTAGGGTAGCTTCAGGCTGTGTGCCTAGGGTATGGTTGCTCATACATGTCTCAGAATAGACCACTACTTTGTAAATTTCTTTGAGTTGTTGTATTGACTGAGGTTACAGTTACTCATCACCCTGTTCTAGGCACACAGGTTAAACTTGAACTTTATCCCTCTGAAACCAAAGCTATGGTTTGACCACATTATCTGTCCATCTTGGAAGGGACAGGGCAGGGTCGCCAGTGAATTTCACAGAGAACCTTATGTCTACTCCTGATTTAGGAGTTTCTGCTCTATGAGCTAGCAGGCTTCTTAGATCTGGAGGCACAGTCCTTCTTGAACACTAAGAAATGAACAGTGGTATGTGCTCAGCAGTGACATTTTTTTCTCTTTCTCTTTCTTTTTCTTTTTCTTTTTTTTGGTTTTTCAAGACAGGGTTTCTCTGTGTAGCTTTGTGCCTTTCCTAGCACATGCTTTGTAGACCAGCCTGGCCTCGAACTCACAGAGATCTGTTTGCTTCTGCCTCCTGAGTGCTGGAATTAAAGGTGTATGCCACTACTGCCCAGCTGACATTTTTTTTTCTTTAAAACAATCTTTGTCACTTTTATGAAACAGCACTAAATTTGAGTAGTTAGCATCCATGGGAGATTAGTTCCAGGGACCTCTGTGGATACCTAAATCCATAATTCACATCCTTCACCTGAAATTGTAGCCAGTTTTTCTCTATCCTGCCTGCCAGCTCCCAAATAATCACACAAAGATTTGTTACTAATTATGAAAACTTGGCTGATAGCTAGGCTTGTTTCTAACTAAAATTAACTCATATCTTTTAATCTGTGTTCTTTTACCTGACTCAGTTACCTTTACTTTGTAATGCCCAGACTGCTTGTTCTGTGTCCCTGGCATATCCTCTCATCTCCACCCTTCTTCCCAGCATCCTCTGGGCCTGGAAATCCTACCTAGCTGTTGGTCATTCGATTTTTTTTTTTATTAAACCAATCAGAATGACACTTCTTCACATTTTACAAAAGGATTATTCCACAACATGAAATGGATATGGGTATGTGTTTATATGTAACCTCTGAAAAGATTGAAATCATCCCCACATTATTTCTAATACTTAATGCTATGTAAATAGCTGAATTGTATGACTTAGCAAATAATGACAAGAAAAAGTCTAAACATGCTTAGTGCACATGGAATGCTTCCGTTCAGATTTTTTTTTGCTTTTATGAAACAGATTCTTTGGGCCAGGTGTAGTGACTCATGCCTTTGATTCCAGGATTTGGGAGGCAGAGGCAGGCAGATCTCTGTGAGTTTGCCACTAGCCTGGTTTATATAGTGAGTTCTAGGACAGCCTGGGCTTTGTAGAGAGACTGTCTCAAAAAGCCAGAAATAATAATAATAATAATAATAATAATAATAATAATAATAATAATTCCTGTTATGTAGCCCTGGCTGACTTGGAGTTGTTATGAAAAACCAAGCTAGCCTAAAATTTGTAATTATCCTCCTGCCTTTGCCTCCCCAGTATTTTCTGTGTGTATAAGTGTGTAGCGTGTACTCATGTGTATATGTACTTAAATGTGTGTGGAGGCCTTGAATGTCTTGACTGAAACAGGCTCTCTCAGTTGAAATCAGAGCCCATCCGTTGTCTAGTTTAGCTGTCCAGATTGTTCTAGAATCCTCCTATCTCTTCCTTTCAAGTGCTAGGATTAAAGATGGCTGCCATGCCAACCTGGCTTTTACATGGGTTCTAGGGAGGTGAACACCGCTCCTCATGCTCTCCTGGGGAGCACTATATGCTTTGAGCCATCTCCTCAGCCACCTTTCAAGTATCTTTGACCCTTAGTTGAATGAATCTGTGGATGCAAAACCTGCAGGCAGAGAGGGGGCACCTATCATATGTAGAATACATTCTATTAATTGAGGACGTTTCCGGTTGACGTCTAGCTTTCAATAACTTGGAGTGTTTCTTCCTTCCCTCCAAGTCAAGGGGGTGCAGTAATTGTTGCTATTCTAGGAATCTAGGTGAGTAAAGAGTAGCTCTCTGATAAAGAACTGGTCTATAAGCAAGGGTTTTGCAGCAAATCCTAGTTACCTTAGAGGCCCAAACTCCAGGAATCATATGCATTTGGAATGGCGTGGAACTTACAGTATTAAAAAGTAAGAAAAGTTTTAAATGTGAAAACCAGGGAAAATGAAAATCTGGAGCTTCGAGCTTTCAAACCATCAAAGCCAAATCTTAATTGGATGTGGCCCAACAAGACACTTGGCACTTAATGCTCTCCTGGTTTGATGTCCAGAAGAAAAGGAGCCACATCAATATCTTATAAGATCATAAAAGGCAAACCACATCGGCACACAAGCCAAGAACTGCAGAAGAATGATAGAAAAGAGAAGTGAACCAGAGCACAGAACCACAAGCATCAAAAACGGCAAGTGGTTAACACTGCAGTTGTAGCAGGAGCGGTTGACACAGAGAAAAGAGACAGATGGAGATGCTACTAAAACTACAGAGCTGTGAGAAGCCCTGAGCTCAATCCTAGACCCACAACAAGCAGCTCCACTCGCCCACACAAACAAATAAAACCTGCACAGTGTTAAAACTAAAATACAAAGCATTTAAGCAGTTACTTGGGAGTTACAGAAGTGGGATAGAGAACTCAGGAGAGTGGATGTAAGATGTATCAGTGTAGTAATGACAATTTCTTTCCTTAAAGAACACTTGGTTTGTACCAGGCACTTGGCTGAAGGAACCAGCAAAACAGGGGATTTGCTGGGAGACTATGCCTCCTAGAAATGTCAGAAGCTACGCCCATAAAGTCTCGCCAACAAGTCTTCATAAACATCATCTCAACAAGGAGGGCACCAGTAGACATGCTAATGTGGAAGGGAGAGAGCTCAGGAGGCCTCAACCCTAGACAAAGAACTACAGGCAACTGAGGAAAGCTGAGGGCAGGAAAAAAGTCTTCCCTAGGGAAGAACACACCAACTGGTGGTCCAATACCAAACTGCCAGCCCTGAAAATACATATACATACATATATAATTAACATTATGCAGATTGAGCAAGTTGTATTTATGTATTTAGGAACATACCAACCCATCACCACCACCACCACTACCACCACCAACCACCACCACCAATAGTTGAAGAAAAAGGAGCCATAGCTTTGAAAGAGAGCAAGAGGGTGGTATGTGGGAGAGTTTGGAGGGGAGAAAGGTGTAGGGGAAATGACATAATTATATTAATCTAAAAATATATTTAAAAAAGAAGACCCTCATTGGCATGCTCGCAAGCCAGCCTTATAGAAAATACCTCATTGAAACTCCCTTCCCAGGTGATGCTATATTACGTTGACTCTGCAATTAAACTAACTACCATAGCAGGTCATACATAGTACAATGAATTACTTATATGTTTGTGGCAATTCCAGTGTATATGCATCTACAGCGCAGGCAATCATGCAGGTATTCCAATGCAAAGTCCACAACACTTGATAAGGCTAACAAATGACTGTGTTACTGGCTTACATATTTTGCATACTGTCTTTGCTCTTCTTCTACTTATAAAAAAAGTTTGCTTGGCCGGGCGGTGGTGGCGCACGCCTTTAATCCCAGCACTCGGGAGGCAGAGGCAGGCGGATCTCTGTGAGTTCGAGGCCAGCCTGGGCTACCAAGTGAGTTCCAGGAAAGGCGCAAAGCTATACAGAGAAACCCTGTCTCGAAAAAAAAACCAAAAAAAAAAAAAAAAAAAAAAAAAAAAAAAGTTTGCTGCAAAATGTATGCCATGAATTGCCAGCAGAATCTCCTGCATCTCTTTGTTGTATAAAGACGTTATATCAGGGGAATTGATCTGTATCACCGAGAACTTCCTTTAGGGATGCAAAGACATAGCTGTGTCATGAGTACTTGGTTCACCATAATTAAAAAAGACAAGTCTTTAAGTTCATAACTGCTGTCAAGTCAAGCGCAGCTCATGGACACTCCTTTCCTTTGAAACTATTAGAAAATCAGGAGACTAGAAAACCAAATGGCTCCAACTATGAGGTCACAGAAAAAGTCTCATTTTGGAGGGTGGGGGGAAGTATATTTTGAAGTTCCTGAAATGTTTCTTGGGAAGTTTTATCTTGTTGATATGATACATACAATGTATTGGGAGAAGACATTGCTTGAGCTATCTTATACTCCCAGAATCTAGAGCCTAGCAGGGTGTTCCTCTACATACAGTGAGGATAAAATGGTAGTAGATTTAGAAAGGAGATCTGTAGGCAGAGGTTTTTGTCAGGACTGAGATCAGCTCTGTTCCAACAGCCACTTCCCATATAACTATGCAGAGACTTATTAATTATAAGTGCTCGGCTAATAGCTCAGGCTTGTTACTAGCTAACTCTTACTACTTAAATTAACCCATTTCTGTTCATCTACATTCTGCTATGTAGCAGTACCTTCTTTCAGCACAGCATGTCTATCTTCCTTTGCTTCTCTCTTCTCTCTGTGACTCCTCTGACTCTGCCCTCATTCCTCCCAATGACCTCTGTGTCTTACTGTCCCACCTATACCTCCTGCCTAACTACCAGCCAGTCAACTCTTTCATTAAACCAATCAGAAGGTGTCTTGGCGAAGACATATATTGACTGTGTACAAAAAGATTATTCCATAGCAGAGATCCATTTGAGGGAGAGAAATCACTTTGGCCAAGTGATTATACGAAGGTGTCAGCCATCAGTAATTTCAGAGTGGTCCAAGTAAGGAGCTCAAAAATATAAATGTAGTGAATAAGACCAATCATTTCTCTAAGAACAGATGTGGTTGGCCCAAGAGCCATGGAATTTCTACATGCCTACGTTATGCAGGAGTGCCATTGATGTGTGTCTCTTCTCCCATTCCCTGGTGATACTGGGGATGTAGAAAGTAGGAGACAAAGCATGTGAGACTTCCAAAATGGTTCTTTCTTGTCTCCAAGGCCAATGGCCGTCTCAGCCAGTGCCATAGCTGAGCCACATCTGTTCTTAACTTTCTGCATCTTCGCGTTCTCTCTTTCCACTGGATCTTTTAAACTGCCTTTAAAACAGGAGTAGCAATGGGCCTGCATGAGCTCTCAGCTGTTTCTAATTCTCTCCCAGGCCCACTCTCCCCCAATAAATGACACATTGTAGAAGGTGTTTTACAACCTGACTTGTTAATAGATCCAGACCTCTCTTGCAACAAAGCCAAACAAAGCAATGAAGGTTAAAACACAAAAAAATCACAGACACAAAAGATAGATAAGCATAGAGTTATTTACAACCTATGAAAGGAGCCAGACCATCTAAACCTTTAAACTCCAAAAGTCTAGCCTTACAAGAAAACATCCTCACACTGGAAGATCACACCACTTACCACTCGGGTGTTTGGCCTTTCTTCCTCCTGGTATATACATAGTTTCTCTTCATGGGTTTCATTACAGACCTGTGAATGAATAATGCAGGGATAACTGAATCTCCCCACTTTTCTCTTCCTCAGGTATTCAAGACTGAATCATTTGTAAAACACTCTGAGGTTCCTTATATAACAACACCAAGTTAGAAAGGTCATAGTTTTCAGCTGTGGGGTTCACCATCACCCCTTCAAGATGAACAATTCTTCCTTAAGCTTCTGTAACAATGATCTACCTTTTCAGATGGGGAAACAGAATTCTGTCTGGTCGTGAAGGTCACGTTTAAACCTGAAAACGTCCAAAAGAATTTCATGGTTGTGCTCATTGAGGTTGATTAACACATTAACTAATTGCTGAGTCGTCACAAATGAATATGCACAGAGATGATCTAACAGCATAAGGTAACAGGAAATCTCTAGGTGCTGATGAATGTATTGTGCTGTTCACAGTCCCTCTCAGTGTCGGGAGAGAGAGAAAGGATGTGGGAACAAGTCATGCACTGGAAAGCATCGTGCTCATCTCTCCAGCTACTCAAAAACACAGAAAGGAATAAATTGGAGGTCTGTAGTTTTGGGAATCAACCACCAGGTGGCACCATCTCATTAGCATTTTCTCCTCAGTTCTGGACCATGAGCTACATTGAGCATTTTACGTTTGTTGATTTGGCTCCCCTCACCCCACCCCATCCCACCCCTCCACCCCGAGACAGGGTTTCTCTGTGTAACAGCTCTGGGTGTCCTGGAACTTGCTTTGTAGACCAGAGACTCACCTGCCTCAGCCTACTGAATGCTGGGATTAAAAATGTGTGCCACCACTGGCTGGCTCTGTTTGCTGATGTGGATTGAGTATTTATACTCTCACCATGCTTCTGTCTTTCTTCCTTCTTCATCCTCCATCATTCTTCTTTCCTGTTTTTGACTTACCCTTAGGAATATTGGCCAGTATTTATTTAATATTTGGATATTTGGGTTTTTTTTTTTTTTTTGACAGAGTTTCTACATGTAACATCCTGGCTGTCCTGGAATTTGCTTTGTAGACCAGGCTGGCCTCAAACTCACAAAGATCCTCCTGCTTCTGCCTCCTGAGTGCTGGGTTTAAGGGTGTGCACCATCATCACCCAGCTCTTAACATAATTGAAGAGAAATACCACTTAGCATTCTTTTGAAAGCTTAATATATGCTATATGCTTAGCTTATATGCTATAGGCTTAGTATATGCTATAGGCTTCCCAGGTATGGCTTCCCAGACTCTCAGAAACTCTCAGGTGGCTTGCATTTATTTTGTGAATGAAGACACAAAGAGTTTGGAGAAATAATGAGGCGGAAGAGGCACCAATGGCCCGTGTTTATCTAATGTCAAGATATTTCATGATCATGCATGTAGCTTGACTATTGGGCACAGTGAGAGCAGAGAGTGCAGCCTTCATAATGCTCACAATTTAAAAGTGCAAACAGTGCACATGGACCGGCTTATAATGCAAATGGAAAACATATGTCTGATATAATTATTATTCCCGTAAAGTTTACAGAGTGTAAACTAGTGCAGAAAGTGGAGGCTGCCGGGCACAGTGGCTCCATAGTGAGACCTTGTCTCAAAATAAAATAAATAAGTAAAAGAAGGAAAGAAGAAGAGAAGAAAGGGAGGGAGAGGGAGGGAGAGAGGGGGAGGGAGAGAGGGGGAGGGAGAGAGGGAGGGAGGGAGGAAGAAAGGAAGGAAGGAAGGAAGGAAGGAAGGAAGGAAGGAAGGAAGGAAGGAAGGAAGGACAGTGTAGGTTTACATACAGTCCGGAAGTCACCCAGAAGCCAACCCTTTTCTCAGAATTGAGTATTTCTCAGAGGGCTTTTGTTCAGAAGCGAGTGAGTGGAGAGAATAAAAAGAAGGAATTCCTGGGGCTTTGTCTTCTCACTTGGGAACCCTTGGGGAAGATTTTAGCTCACAACACATTCCATTATTTGCTTTGAAAGTAGGTGAAGGAGACTCGAATAATGTCCCTGTTCTTCAAGATTTCTTACCTCACACAAAGGAGAGCTCAGGCCGTGAAAATAAGGTGACTGGCTATGGGTGGGCACCTGTGTGCACACTGCGCACCATCTCCACAGATCACAGAACATAAAGAGCTGTGGACTGGAGTCCCTCAGGACTCCAGGCATAGGCATCCTCTCCAGCTGAGCAGATGTCACACAGCTGGTAGAAGCCAGGTTCCATCCAAAGTGACAGATCATGGAGCTCAGTCTCTTTCCCCGGGGGTGGGAGAAACGTTCTGGCTGTTGTATATTGAGCTAAATTGAATTTATGTGTCCAAGAAGTTTCAAGTACATTACTGAGTTGATGCTGACCACAATCCCACGAGGAAGGAATTTCTCACTTTGTCTTACCGCCATGCCTGTCTCCCAACACACATGTGCACACACACACACACACACACACACACACACACACACACACACACACTTGTATGCACAAACTCTCCCCCCAGGGAGAGTGGAGATTACTTGGGTTAAGTCACAAAACTAATTTGATTCTGATGCTGGACTTGAACCTGGAGGCTTGTGTCTTTATCAGCCTACCTTTCACCCATAATAGTAACATTACTCCCTTGTCATTATATTTAGAAAAAGTGTATGGAAGCCTAATATACCAGGTGTCCATCCTACATTGCTTTAACCTCCTTACAAATGGTCCAGAATGTTTTTTCAAACACTTTATGGGGCTGAGGATGTTTGCACAGTGATTTATGTTTATATAGAAATCAGCACCTATAATTTCATATGTTACAGAAGCTGCTGCATATAAAAAAAGATTAAAACTTCCTTCAGACACAGGCCAGGACATCGCAATCCATTTTCAGGTAGTCCCATTTTTATTTTACTCTGGTACCCTCTAAGTTATAGAATGTAGAGCCCAAGTTGGGAAAGAGTCACTCACCCACAGACCCCAGGTGGGAGTCAATGGCTCTGATGTGAGTTGGGGAGTTACATGAAGCCACTGCCCTACTGTGAAGCACAGATTCCTTACTCTAAAGAGGAGAGGCCAAGCAGAACTCCTAAAACGACGAGGAATAATTCATAGCCTGAATAAAGTTTGGAAACTTATTCAATAAAGCATCCAAAAATGTTATGATTGAGCCAGACTAAAAGAGTTACCACTGCCAACTATCCTTTTTAAAAATGGATTTCACAGATAGTGTGAAAATACAGAAAAAACAGTGTTTTGTTTTGTTTTGTTTTGTTTTCAGTACTCAGAGTTAGCCACAGTGGCCTCCATTAAAACACGACGCTGTACATCTCAGGAGCTTCTCCGGTATGCTATGAAAGGCAGTATTTGTAGGCGGTGGTTTCCCTTACACTGGCTGTACTCTGGCTGTAGGAGGCAACATCGGTGTCTTGCTGAGAGGTGGCGCCCTTGACCAAAAGATCGCTGTAGCAAAGCTGAGAGGCCGGCAGAAGAACTGAGGGGCCACCCTCCTCTGGGCCCCGGATTCTTCCCGCATTACTTCATTCCTCCTTTTTAAAGCAGCGACATGTGTTCGTAAGTGTAAATAAATAAAGCCACAAAAAAGTCGCTTTGGATGACAAACTCAATTCAGAATTAAAATGGAGGAGAGCGGGGATTCTTAAGAGAGATCACAATTCTCTGGTGTGCCTTCGTGAAGTTGATTTGGTAATTTAAGTTCCAATCTGCTGTGATGAGGTGGTGAGTCTTTAGGTGGGAGGAGTTCAGTTTTAAGAACCCAGGAGCTGTAGCCCTGGTGCAGCAAACGCACATAGCGTTCTCGGTGAACTTCCAAGGCACTATAACCAATCGTAATAACAAAACCCCAAACCAAGTACAAACTGCAATTTGGGGCTTGATGAACCACAGTGCGAGTTTAATACAGAACTCGGAGAGAGGGCAAAATATGAGGGTTCTTTTCCATACACTGATCTGGTGGGATGCATCTGATACCCTGCAGATCAGGAACCCCTTCATAGTCACGAAAAGACAGCGTTGGAATCTTCATCTGATGCAGAGCGCTGGTCATCTCTGCAGTGGATGTACCAGCATCCCCAGTGAATGCTCGAAAGCCTCCAGAGCCGGAGCCCTCCTGTCTGTGTGTCGTCCCACCTCTGACTAGGCTTCCATTACATGGTTCCTGTTTGGGTAAAAAAAAAAGTTAGTTCCCTAAAACTTCCCCCTGAATTAAAAAAACAGCAACAAAACTTATGAACAAAACCAGACTTCAAGAATTGGAGCGTCTGCCACGTACCAAACTTATTTGCATATTAGGAATAAAAAGATCAAGAAATCATGCTGAGTTTGGCCAGTTTTGTGGGGTTGCGTCCACCTTTATCCTAGGAAATAAGCTATTCTCTACCAAACACTGGCATTCTGCTGCAGGCATATTAGCACCTCAGTGGAGAGAGAGACTGTAACCCGGACAAGGCTTCAAGTGACTACTTAACCTCCATATGTTTAATTGTCACATCCCTAGTGCCTCTAAATTCCCACAGAAGTCTAGCCTGGTTTCAGCAGGATGCAGGTCAAATATCTGAGGACCATGTGGAGAAACCTTCCCATCACAATCTGTGCCTCTTCGGGCTTTATAAATGTACTGCAGAATGCAAACTAGCGTCGCGCTATTCCCGGGTAAAACACTGCCTCGAGAGAAGCTATTGATAACAGCTGCAAACACATCTGTGCTGAGTGCGACCCAATCCATCAAGCAGAACCATTCTGAGACAGCCGAGGTGATGAGCAGGGAGAAGCCCGAACTATGAGGATGTGGTTTTCCCGCTAAAAACGTGGACTAGGATGAGCAAGCCAAAGCGTGAGTGAGGCGGAGAAGAGAAGAGGAGAGAGGTGGACGGCCTGCCCCTTCTTGTCATTTTTCATTAATAAGACATGACAATAAATTGTCCACTGAGGATGTCTCAAGGAAAGTAGAAGAAAGGATCTTCCATATTGATTGTCCAAACTCAGGGTTTCAGGAGAGAGAGGCAGAGGGAGGAGGAAGAAAAGGAAGCTAAGATAAAAATCATTCCAGCCTCCAGAGCTGGAATGCTTATAATGCAGAGAGACAGTTGCATTAAAGGATTAGGCCCCACGGCCTGATTAACATCATTTGATCTTCTGCTATTGAAAAGACCCAGTGTACTTTCAAAGGCAGTGGGCTTCTTAAATAAAACCAGGAGTCGGGGGTAGCAGAGCTCCGTTAGAGGAGACGGCAACTCTTCTCTTTTTTTCTTTTTCTTTTTGGTTGCTGATTTTTTTTTTTTCTTTTTTGGTTTTACCCTCTTCAATGTGTTCGGTTTCCTTCTCCCTACCAGTAGGGGCTGCATGTAAACTGAAAATTTGGCCTCTGCAAGATTGAATATGATTAAAACAAATGCTTATAAATGCATTATGACCTACCTTGGTCAGGTCAGAGTTTGGGTCATTCACCTACCATGAATATCATAATTTGGGAGCACCTTCCATTTTATTTCTGATTTTACCTGTAAAACCCTTATTCCCCCTCCTCTGCTATTTAGCCAATAAAGAGCAAAATTGCTGTGAGACGGCTTAGCACACCATCACACTCTCTTGTTTTCATGATGCACTTTATCTTTTTTCTGATTTCTTACACAAATTTTGGTGCAATTGGTGCTTTTCCTGAATTTGAGTGGTCTTTGGCTGGCCAAATTTTCCATCAGCTAACTTGGTGCCGCATATGGTGGGGTGGGGGGGAGGAGGGAAGGGGGCGCTGCGGTCAGAGCATCTCTATGGTCATGTTGTTACGTGAGGGTGGCCAGGCTGTGAGATGGGGAGGGTCTCCGGTTGTTTCAGAGAATCAAACATGATCCTAACTGGTTCAGTCTCTGTGCTCCATTCAGTTCCTGGCATCACTGCCAAGCCAGCTAACAAAGGACGATTGTCATCCTGATGGTTTTCCCAGCAATGACGGGACAGGCGCAGACCGCCAACCAGAGTACTCGCTTCTGCTGCTCACAAGCCAGACCATGAATGGAAATGCGTCAGTGATGAGAATCCCACATCCTTCTGAAGTCTGACTGGGATGCTGTCTTGGTGAGAGGATCTCCTCTCAAGCTGGTAGAGCCCATACCTGCCTTCTTCCCCTGTTGGTTTTTAAGCCCAACCACCTTGGATAGCAATTCTCATTGAAGGCTACCAGTTAAGTTTGTCCATTGAAAATAAACATAGCATGTAGTGCTTTGGAGAATTGGAAGTGTAACAAAAATGAAACACAGTAAATGTATAAAGCCAAACTGAGATAAGCTTTGACGAGATGTGATCGTTCCAGCTAGCTGCAAGCATTAAGAGATTGAACTTGGGCTTCTAAATACAGACTCCTCGGCTATGAAGTGGCATTGTTTAAACACAATTTAAAATGTTCAATATTCAACTTGAAGGCTTCCTTTCTGGAAGGAGACAGTGACATCTCCAAGGCTGATTTGAAAGCAGTGGTAAGTCAGCAAAATGCTAGACACAGAGTAAAGCCCGAAAGTGTCGATCGTTGCTGGAAATTCAGGAAAGAGTTAACATTTGATGGAGGAGCATGGCATAATTTCATTGCTTTTCACATAAGTACAAATCAAATGGATGGGATACCAGGCTTACCTATTTATTGATAGGTAATTACCAAATAATAGTATCCCATCTGGCTGGGGCAGGGGTAAAATGGGAATGTGTTGCTTAAACTAAATGCATAGTTTTAAAAGACAACTTGACAAAATCTTAATAATATTTCCCTTTGACTAGGTTACTGTAATTCTTAGAATACAGTTTGCACATATACGTGTTTTATATGTAACATTTTATTAGAGATAAGATTAGAATAATAACTATGATAACAACATAGCTAATGTCATGGAAGAACAAAGACTCCAAGTGAAATGAGCTTAATAGGACAATCACCTAGTGAATTGTCAATCACAACCTAATTGTCAGTCTACATGAAGGGCTATCATGCAGTTATTAAAATAGAAGTTTCCAAAGGTTCTTAATAACGGGATCAAGCATTAGGGGAAAGGGGAAATTACAATTAAGGAGGAAGCAGTGAGTTTGGCATATTAAAGCAACAGTGCACCAGTAGTCTTTATTTTCATCAGTGGGATTAAACTAATTTTACATTGTTTAGGGCTCAAGGAGATTTGACAAGATAAATTTGGGGGTAATTAAGTTTTCAACCCTATTCTCAAAGAGAATATATTGCTCTTATAATTATCGTAGAAAAACTGAACTTTTGCTTAAAAGCTTCTTTTTTTTTTTGATATGTGTTGGGGGAGAAGGTACGGGTGTGTGTGCACACATGTGTGAGCGTGTGGAGGGAGCGTGTGGAGGTCAGAGGTTGGCTTTGACTGTCTTCCTCTGTTGTTTCTACTTTATTCTGGGAGATGAGGTCTCTTATTACTGAGTCTGGGGGTCGGGGTCTTTGCTAGCCGGGGACGGGGTGGTGGTGGGGTGGTGGGGGTGTGGCCAACAAGTCCCAGGGATCAGCTTGTCTCTGCCTTCCCGCACTACAGTTACAGGTGAACATGCTACCACACTAGACTTGCACGTGGTGTGAGGGACCTGAACCCAAGTCTTTAGGGTTGGTTATTCAGCAATTCCTTTGTACCCCGACCCCCAATTCACCAGCCAAGTCCCCACTCCCTGCTTTTCGTCTGAGAAATACACAAAAGCATACTAAAGTTTTACCTCCCTTACTTCTAGGGATCCTTTTTACTCAAACACAATTCAAAGACATGAGTACCTCAGCCCGCCCCCTGGAGTCCCTGCTGAGTCAATCAAAGGAGGTAATTTCGATGCTGATTAGACTGATTTCAGTTCCTTTATTTTCTTCTCCATCCACTCATCTGGGCAGCTGCTGCTCTTGTGCTCGTGTATGTTCCTCCAGGGCTGCGGTGGGAGTGAGTGGGCTGATGTGTGGCGACAGATTCGGCATCTGGAACCTCATGCCGTGACCCTCGTTATTAAATGGCTCAGCCTTGGCGCTCCCGGTGGACAGGCGGCCCAACTGACACTCGCGTGAGAACTAGTAATATCAGCTCTTTTCTTCCTTTGGCTCCAAATCCTTTCCAGTTTTTTAAACTGAAGATAGAAGACTTTTCCTTCTGAACTTCAAAGGAAGAGCTGCTCCGCTCCGGGTCACCTGCTCTCAACTGTGCCTCTCCGGCTGGCAATTTGCATGATGTGTTTAATAGAACTCATTTAGGCTAGAGGTAAGAACGGGAACTATGGATTTTGATTTACGTTAATAGCACCAGCCTCAGACAAATAAAGGGTAGGAGCAGCCTGGGGACCGGCAGGGCTCCACATTTTAGAGATCCCCTCTGGCCTCTAGGTAGGCCTAGAATCAAATTATATATAGGAACCTGTAGCTGTGTTCCACACACCCACGCTTGCCTTTTATGTCATAGTCCAGGTTCCTAGCTAGGACCAGGGAGTTCCTTCCCAAATGGCCCAGGGTTATTCCTGACTTGTCTCTCTGAAAGTGCATTGTATCACAGGCTCAGATGGGATAGGAAGGGCACAGAGAAGGTATCTTCGCTGGCACATGGAAGAAGCTTGCTTGTCTAGCCGATAGGGAAGAACTGAGGTCTAGCACCATGCCTCACACACAGTGAGTGCTGGTCCAATGCTGTTGCTAATCCTTCTCACAGAACGTTATTATATAACATGTGTCCCCCCCCCCCCCCCCCCCCCGAGAGAGAAAGGAAAACAATAACCATGAGAATTCAAGATTCTAGGGCAAGCTACTTTTATTTTAATTTTCAGTATAATTTATAATGGAAACCAACCCCCCCACCCCCCACCCCCCACCAATAACTGTGCTATTGTCCTGGCCAAATTCCAGTACTCTGTATTCAAGCTAATTATATTCCTCCCCCACTGGATACATTATTCTTCACTTCCCCCATAAAAATCATCATGTTATACTTGTGAAACAAAATAGCTTTTGTGTTCTACCACACAGGAAAAAAAAAGTTGCATTTCAATCCACAGTGAACTTCCCTGCATGAGGAATTTAAGGGCTACTTGGTACTGTTACAAGGCTTAGCATTAAATTCAGTGATGCAGTTGAATGATGGTGAATTCCCCGTTAACGATAGCAATGTCCCACAACGCACTGTCCCGGTAACTTCTTAGGAAGCATTTTCACAATCATTACTTGAGCTAAGCCTAGCAGACATTCCTTACTTCCCAAGTAAGTCACTCCCTTCATCCTCTTGACGTTTTAAAAGTCACTAGACCCAGAGCAATGGCAATACCCTTCATTGTTTTGGGAGCCTCTTTGGGTTCCCTGGGCAACAACCTATGGAGAGATATCCCATATTTGTCTCTGGGATTTTGTTTAAAGAACTATGGCTTCTGGGGACAGCATTCTCCATTTATGAGCAGTACATCAATTCAAACCTTTGGGGAAGGGGGAAGTATCAATAGTTTCACCCAGCTGTGAACTGTCAGTACTACAGTGTTGACCTGCAAGTCAAGATATCTCCATTGGTGGTATAGTGGCACACTTGTTTGGGAGGTAACCAACCACTTTGATCGAAACAAACCCAAATCTGATACTGTTAACTTGGGCAAAAAAAAAAAAATTGTGGCTGGGGATATTGTAGGCCCTGGGGTAGAGCTTACTGCTTATAATGAGCTAAGTAAGTGTGTAGCTCGAACTGCCTTCTAAATACTTACATTTACGTTCTTAGACTTGTGCTGCTGTCAACCTTGACTAGAGAAGCTTCTTTTTGCAGTGGGTGCCAGTTAATATAGAAACTCATAACTGGTCAAAACTCTGAGGACCAATGACTGTTGAGTACTCAGCCCTAATTGAGATATCTTTATCAATCTCTCTAAGAACCAAGGAACATCATAGAAAATAGGGTGGAGAGCTTACAAGAGGTGGAAGGTAGAGAAGAGTCCTGTGTCTTCCGGATGTGACATGGTTGATGAAATCATGAACACACAGCAGCTATGCCCCACTCCCTGACAAAGGATAAGAAAGTAGGACAGAGGTATTTGAGATGAAGAGGCTCTACAAGATGGGGAGGGTATAAGAGAGAGTAACAGTGCGAATATACTTATAAGGCAATTACATGCCTATATAAAATCACCAACATTAAATGTAAGAAGCATTGCAAAAGAAAACACCTTCGCTACATCGCACCTCTTTAGAAGGACCTTGTCATCATCTACTAATTCACTCCTTAAGCTCTGATTGTACACCTGGGACCCAGGCACTCCTGGGCTCGGCTTTTCTGTGCTCCATGCATTTGGGGAATGGTGTTTGTCAACTCCTCCTGTTGGAGTATTTACTGACTTGCTGCTTTGTGTTTGGACTGAAGAAAAGCTGTTCTCTCTTGCATTCAATTCTAGACTTCCAGTCTGAGGTGGACATGATGTCATGTGCTTGTAACCCCACTATTAAGGAGGCCGAGGCAGAAAGAGTATGAGTTGGAAAGCAGCTTGGATGACACTGATAGACCCTGTCTGACAAAACAGATCAAACAGAAAGAAACAAAACTTCCTGTCTAAAACAGTCATGTAATTCTAAATATCCACTGCTAAAGGCAATTTCTAAGGGCAATTATTATGTGAGTTGTTCGGGCTCAAACCATTATGTGGGAATGAAAGTATTTGACAGATTTTATGACAAATTAAGAGTTTACCTGATTGAGTCCAAAAAAGCATCCAAACTATTTGCCTTCTGGTTTGTGTCTATTCAGGCATAGCTTTTTTTTCCCTTGAAAGAATAGAGAGAGGGGTTATGTGACATTTGGTTCCTGTCCAGTTACTACCATTACAATGTGATAGGCATAGTCTTTTCTACAAACCGGATGCAAACTGGACTCCAGAAAAGAATCACTATCACTGCTATAACGGGGGTCTCAGTAGTCTTCTGCATGACGACATTCCCATGTGGTTGCTTTGCTATCCATCAACTACATGAAAGGACACCCCTGTTTCCAATGCCTCAGCAGATTGAACTGTTTCATGCACCAGGTCAATGCTCAACTGGCTATACACTTAAGCAATAAGGATTGAAGATTCTGAGTTGTTTTGTTAGATGTCCAGTTAAATAACTGGTGGACTATGAGTTAGTTAAAAGACTACCTGTTAATTTGATAGAGACCACTTGGGCAAAACTGTGCCTAAAATGAGATTCATGCAAATACCAGAAAAGGGAATCCTGAAGTTGCTGAGGTTTGGATGCAGAATGTGCCCCTGGAAGCCTCGTGCATCACACATGTTCCCTAGCTCATGGTGCTATGGAGAGGTGATTAGATCATGATGGTGCTAATCTCCTCAATGGCTTATATCCACTGGTGAGTGAATGGCTGAATGGGTTATAAAGAGTTGTAGCTGGGCAGTGGTGGTTAAAGAGCCATTAGTCAGGCGGTGGTGGTGCACACCTTTAATCCCAGCACTCAGGAGGCAGAGGCAGGTGGATCTCTGTGAGTTTAAGGCCAGCCTGGTCTACAGAGTGAGTTCCAGAGCAGCCAGGGCTACATAGAGAGACACTGGAGCCTGGTTGGAGAATGTCACTGAGGATGTGCCTTTGAAGAGCGCATTGTATCTCCAGATCCTTTGTCTCTGCCTGTCTATCATGAGGCAAGCCATACGGGCCCCATTGTGATGCTCTACTTTACTATGCTCGAGCCCAGAAGCACTAGAGTCAAACTGAAGCCATGAGCCCAAAGAAATCCTTCATCTTTAATTTCCATCAAGTATTTTGTCACAGCCAGCACCCAAGAGAGATTTGCTATCATGAGAAACACACATTGGAATCAGACCTAGATCTGAAGCGTGGCCCGGCTGTTTGCTAGCTATGTGTTAATGGGCCAACATTTGAAACTCATCATTGCCATCAGATTTTCTCATCAGCAAACTGAAGATAATGTCTTCACATTACATTTACTGCTACTATGTTAATGACTGCAAAGTGAGTAAAATGTTTAACACTCCTTAGAACAAAAATACTCAATGAGTATAAGCTATTATTTTTCAATTAAAAAAGCCATATACTTAGCTTTTATATCCCCTGAACAGTATTATCAATAGATTATTGTAGATGTAACCAACAATCTTATTAAATAAGAAACACAGAACCAATGCAAAGAAGAAAGCCAAGAGATCAGAGCTAAGAGCCTTACCCGTCTGCTGCAGGTAGCCTCTTCAGCCAAGAAACCTATTTCCTGTGTTTTTGTCTTTATATAGACTTTCTGTTCTGCCTTCTCATTGGTTGTAAACCCAACCACACGACTGCCTTGTCACTGCCTGTCTATACAGACCTCCAGGTCTTCTATGGTTGGTATTGAGATTAAAGGCCTGTGTCTCCAATGCTGGCTGTATCCTTGAACACACAGAGATCTACCTAGCTCTGCCTACCAAGTGCTGGGATTAAAGGCGTGCACCACCACCACTCAGCTTTTGCTATGGCTCTAATAGCTCTGACCCCCGGGCAACTTTATTTAGTAACATACAAATCACATTTTAGTACAAATAAAATATCACTAGAGATTATGTCTTAGTTAGGGTTTCTATTGCTGTGATGAAACACCATATCCAAAAAACAAGATGGGGTTGGGCATTATTTGGCTCACACTTTCATGTTGTACTCAATCATTGAAGGAAGCCAGGATGAGAATTCAAAGAGGGCAGAAACCCAGAGGCAGGAACTGATGAAGACTCCATAGAGGGGTTCTGCTTATTGGCTTGCTCATCATGGCTTGCTCAGCTTGCTTTCTTATAAAACTGGGATCACCAGCCCAGGGATGGCAACACCCACAATGGGCTGGGCTTTCCCCCATTGATCATTAAGAAAATGCCCTACAACTGAGTCTTAAAAAAACAAACAAACAAAAAACAAAACAAAACAAAAAAAACCCATGATTTCTTTATTGATTCCTTGGTAATTTCACATCATGTACCCCAATTCCACTTATCTCCCAGTCCCCCATATATGCCTCTCAACCTTGCAGCATCTCCTCAAAAGAAAATTTAAAAAAATTCAAATCAAACCAAACCAAATCAACCAACCAACCAACCAAACAAACCCTCTTCCTGTTCTAGTTGGAAGCTCTGCCTCAGCCCTGCTTCTCCTGCTCCAAACCTTACCCCTCAGTCCACTAACCAGTGGCTCCTCCCCTGGAATGCCTCAAGACCGTGTCTACAGGGTATTTAAGCTCGGGTCCAAATGTTTTCTCCTCTTCCCCCAAGATCACCTAGGGATGCTTTGCTCTGATGGAACCTGGTCTTACTAATTTGACTTACTGCATTGGCGGAGAAACTGGTTACTGGGGATTCAAAATACTTATCACTTCCCTCCATCTTTCCCACTTCTCCAATACCTCTTCATTTGACCTAGTGGCATTGGGAGCCACAGTGTGTCACATAGTTTACCCTTTTGTCCAATTGGCCATACTTACGAATGTTCATTGCAATGAGTCATTGGTCTGGTTCAAGGCTCCATCACCACTGGATCCTCACCGAAATTCCTCTCAGATATTCCTCTGCTGCCCTGAGTCATGTAGATCCTTCAGTTATTGTTCCACAGGACCAGTCACTTCAAGAGCTCCAGCAGGTCACAGATGGGGGAGATGTTAGGGTGGACCAAGCCAAGTCCAGGTCACTGGGACCACCCCCTCAGGTGAGGCTCAGAGCCATCTCTCCATGCTATCAGGGCCAGTTCTATGACACTCGTGGTGGGGCCATCTCTCCTGAGTGCAGGTGGTAAGGTACCAGTTCTCTTGTGAGGGCCAGGGCCAGCTCTCTTGCTGCAGTGTCCCGTGAGGGGCAGGGCCAGCTTTCCCAGGGCCAGTGAAGGCCAGCATGACCCTCTAATCTTATCATGCTTGGTTCCCATGGTTCCCTGTGGTAACACAGGCCACAGACATCAGCGCGGACTACAGCTGCAGCAGAACCATAGACTGAGACATGGCCCATAGCAGCAGCTGTGGCCTGGATGACATCATGGCCCCAGGTGGCAGCACAAACCACTCACATCAGCATGGTTCCAGCAGCACGGCCCTCAGACCCCAACAAAGCCACAGGTTGCAGCCCAAACCCCAGGATTCCGTGTGACCTTTGATAGCAACATGGGCCTCGGACTTCAACACACACCCTGGCTGCAGTAGCGCCACAGACCCAGACATGGTCCTGAGCAGCTGCCACTCAGATCAACATGGCCTCAGGAGTAGCCTGGCCCCTCCGACACTAACATGGCCCTCGGTGGCAGGCCAGACCTTGGACAACCCCATGGCCTTCACTGGCATCAGGACACGGTCCTTGGTTGCAATAGGAGCCACAGACATCAACTCAGACTTTGGCTGCTGTAGGACCACAGACCCAGACACGACCCTTGGCAGCTGCTCAGTCCTGGATGACACCATGGCCCTGGCTGGGGTGCAGAACAGGCCAACCAGATCAGCATGGCTCTGGTGGGGGCAGAACCCTTGAACACCAACAAGGCCAAAGATTGTGGCCCAGACCCCAGGCTTCTATGCGGCCTTTCGTGGCAACATGGGCCCTGAATACTAACACAGATCCCGGCTGTTGCAGGGCCACACACCTAGATATGGTCAGCAGCCAGGACAGGATGTCACCATGGCCTCGAGTGGCAAGCAGGCCTCCTACATCAGCCTGTTCCTCACTGCCTTCAGTTCCACCTCTTTCCACAGCACATGAACTCTTCCTCTTCCCTTTCTCTCCCATTTCTCCACCACATAACTGTTTATCATAATGAGACCCACCTACCCGGTGCCACAAGGCACTGGGCAGACCCGTGGTTGTCTTCCAACTGGTGCCTCAAGGACCTAGTCTGGCCTGTGGGTGCTTAGCACCCACCTGAGCCAAATGGGATCAGATGGGCCTGTGGATGTCTTCCCGGTGGTCCAGGTCTTGAGGACCCAGGCTAGCCCTACAACTGGATCTTATGGAGGCTTTTTCTCAGTTGAAGTCCCTTCCTTTCAGATGACTCTAGCTTTTGTCAAGTTAACAAGAAACTAGCTAGGACAGATTACATATATACTCTTCTGAAAACAAACAAGTCAAACTATGAAAACCTCAACTATGTATAATTATACAGGCAAACTGGCATGATGGATACAATAGGAATTTCAAATTTTACTTGAAATTTGTGGACGTTGTTTACTTAACTACCTGAGAAACAGCAGAATGATAGTCTACAAGAAGAGGCACTGTGGGTGAGTGACAGTCTACAGGAGGAGGCACTGTGAGTGAGTGACAGTCTACAGGAGGAGGTACTGTGAGTGAGTGACAGTCTACAGGAGGAGGTACTGTGAGTGAGTGACAGTCTACAGGAGGAGGCACTGTGAGTGAGTGACAGTCTACAGGAGGAGGTACTGTGAGTGAGTGACAGTCTAAGGAGGAGGTACTGTGAGTGAGTGACAGTCTACAGGAGGAGGTACTGTGAGTGAGTGACAGTCTACAGGAGGAGACACTGTGAGTGAGTGACAGTCTACAGGAGGCACTGTGAGTGAGTGACAGTCTACAGGAGGAGGTACTGTGGGTGAGTGACAGTCTACAGGAGGAGGCACTGTGAGTGAGTGACAGTCTACAGGAGGAGTTACTGTGAGTGGGTGACAGTCTACAGGAGGAGGCACTGTGAGTGAGTGACAGTCTACAGGAGGAGGTACTGTGGGTGAGTGACAGTCTACAGGAGGAGGTACTGTGGGTGAGTGACAGTCTACAGGAGGAGACACTGTGAGTGAGTGATAGTCTACAGGAGGAGGCACTGTGGGTGAGTGACAGTCTACAGGAGGAGGTACTGTGAGTGAGTGACAGTCTACAGGAGATACTGTGAAGACCATTTCAAGTCTACTCTTTCTCCCATCTCTGAGATTCAGAACTCAGACTTACCCTCATTAGAGTGGTGATAGGTTTTTGAGGTGCACCTGTTACTTGTCTTACACTCATCAGAGTGGTGATAGGTTTTTGAGGTGCACATGTTACCTGTCTCATTGCTGTAATAAATACACAACACAAGGAGCTTACAGAAGGAAGTGCTTATTTCAGCTTCCTCATGACAGGAAGGCACCGCACTGAGAATGTCTCTATCTGTGATGGCATCAGGCAGCTGGTCACATCATACCCACAGTCAGGAAGCAGAGACATGAATTCTGGTGCCCCATGTGCTTTCTCCTTGTCACTCAGTCTACGACCCACCCACGCAGTGTGCCTCCCACATTCAGGGTGGGAAAGCTTTCTTCCTTAGTTCAACCTCACAAACATAAGCAGAGGTTTGTTTCCTAAGTCTTAAATTTAGTGACATTAACAATGAAGAGTAACCACCACAGGGGGTTAAAATAATAGGACTTCTGACCTCCTTTTCCTCATCCTTGTTATAACGAGCAGAGTAAAAACATGCCCTCTATACATGTAAAAATAACTTAGTCAGGAACTCCACTACACCCCAGTCTGAACCTGATAACCAGAACCCAGTGACATCACTCACTCAAGATAACCGGACACAGTCCTAGAACCCCATGACACCCATGGGACAGTGTATAAGCAGAGACCAAGAGCAATACTCTGCTCTGCACATCTGGAAAGACACCACCTTGATCTGCTGTGAGAGGAGTCCAGCTCCAACCTTCTCTCACCTATCGAAGGGTTCTTGGGTGGAGAGAGGAATGAGAAGACATCAGAGAGAAAGATAGACCTAGACAACGAAGAAAAAGACAGAGACATGGGATAGCTCCAGGAGGGCCCTGGATCAACACCCAACAGCCCCGAGGTTTATTGAAAAGGGCTTTTAATGATATGCCAAGGAGAGAAGCAAAAGACCTCCTCCTTGCAAGATCAAAGCACACCGCACAGCCAAGTGTAGACCCTTCCACACACCTGGTGAATAAGCCTGTGGCCAAATCATCTTCTTACGCATCCCTGCTGGGTAAACCAAGCTCAGATTCTCTGACTCTGAGTAAGGTCTCACTAGATAGCCTCTGTGGGCTCCCACAATCTTCCCTGTGGCTGGAGAGTCTCCCCCAAGATTCTGACCCTCAAATCAGAGACTCCAGTTAGAGACTGGACCTGACCTTCAGCTAAGATACATCACACTGGTGAACAGCCTTGGTGAGGTAGGCTTCAGACCATAGTTAGGAACTTAGAGTGTGAACCTTGTGTGATGACTTTCAGCATAATAAATATAACTTTTATTATACTAACTATGAGTATCTACCTTCCTGCTCAGGACACTTGTGACTAAAATAAACCCTCTCTGCCACCTGTGATGACTTGGAAGACAATCATTGTGCCTGCTAAATTGGCATCTCTAGCAGACATGCTTGGGAAAAAAATGATTGGTGGGAGGGTGCCACCTACCACTGGCTCCTCTCGACAGAGATGAAATCAGAAAGGGATCTGTTTACAAATATTATTGAAAAGGAAAGATGTTTAGCCAAAATTTGGAGGCATCAGAATACAGGAAAACTCAATTTACTGCTAAATAACTAAGCATCGAGATGTAGGATGAAAAAGTCTCTAAGGGATAAAGAACCAGTAAAAACCTTTTGATTAAACAAAATGATCTGAACTTGGGGCAGGGGGGGAGAAGAGATCAAATTAAAATGTGGCTTTCCCACCACTGGTGGATTGCCTTGGAGAACTGAGAGTCTATGGAAAACAGAGGCACCCAGACAAGAAAGCTTGATAGTAAATCAGGCTTGAGAGCTGTGCTAGGAAAGAAACACGGGTTTGTGTCTTTGCACATGGAACTGATTAACAGCAAATGGACCAATAATTTCTTTAGTTCTTGGGAAAATTGAATAACCAAAGAAAGGACAATCCTAGATCAAAAACCTAAACCTTTCACCATCCAGGTCTTAAGATGTCTTTGGGGCTCCATAGTGCCCCACTAGGAAGTAGCTCTTGACTCCTCTTTCCCCAATGAAGCCATAGTTTCCATTCCCAGATATGACCATGGAGAAGAAGGACATGTTAACACACTAGGAAGAAGAGCCAGGAGTTACAGAGAGCAGTAGAAAAAAGGAACACATTCATTGCACAGACAAAGTAGCCATCTTTGAGAAGAGGGACTTTATAATGAACTTGGTGTGACTGAAGAAAGGTTTGACCAGGAACTTGGAGGGGTCTATTTTTGTCTTTTCCAAATAGGAGTTTGTATGATAGCTCTCTTTCTAGTCCTGTCCAGTTGATAGATTGTCACTTAGGTTATGGGCCATGTTGCCAGACGGAAAGGGCTTTACATTGCTCAGAAGCACTGAACTTTGAATTCATGGAAAAATCCCACAGGAGATTGGCAGTCTTCATATTTCAGAGACCGAGTGAGGTAGACACTTGGTGCCCACTGTTTGTCATGTTGTTTCTTTTCTGTCCCCGGGCGTAGAGCATTTCTCTATGTTCTGATGCTGTGGATATCACTCTATATAAATAAAACACTGATGGCCAGTGACCAGACAGGAAGTATAGGCGAGACAAGGAGAGAGGAAAATTGGGGAAACAGGAAGAAGGAGAGAGACACTGCAGCCACTGCCATGATCAGCAGCATGTGAAGACGCCGGTAAGCCACCAGCCACCTGGCAAGGTATAGATTTATGAAAATAGATTAATTTAAGCTATAAGAACAGTTAGCAAGAAGCCTGCCACGGCCATATAGTTTGTAAGCAATATAAGTCTCTGTGTTTATTTGGTTGGGTCTGAGCGGCTGTGAGACTGGCGGGTGACAAAGATTTGTCCTGACTGTGGGCAAGGCAGGAAAACTGTAGCTACAAATGGCGCCCAACGTGGGGCACGAACCCACGACCCTGAGATTAAGAGTCTCATGCTCTACCAACTGAGCTAGCCGGGCCATCGTCAGAATTTTTGATTTTTATTCTGGGTGAGGGAGGAAGCTGTGGAGTTTTGATTAAAGGGAACCGGTCATCTCATATTTGGTTATATACTTAAATCCCACTGGCGCTGGGAGAAAGGAATAGAGAGTCAAGGATAGAAGTAGACGGCAAGATGGTTCAGTTGGTCAAGGTGCTTGTCACCAAGCCTAATGACCCCCATTTGATGTATGGAACCCACCTGGTAGAAAAAGGGAAGCAACTCGAGCAAGTTGTCCTCTGAGCTCCACATGCATACATACCTACTGTGACACACACACACACACACACACACACACACACACACACACACACACAAATAAAAATGATAGAAGCAAAGGGAGGGCTACAAAAACCCTCAGGTACTCAGTTGCAGCAGAAGTGGAGATGGGTGGTAAACGCTGGATTCTGTATGAGTTTTAAAACAGGCTTTGCTGCAGGACTAGATGATAGTGTGTAGGGGTCGGGGGGGGGGGGAGCTGCCCAACAACGCCATGATTGACAGCTCTCACAGCTAACTAACAGGACAGGGTTGCCTTTACTGAAGTGAGAAGATGGGAAGACATCTTGTTCTGAAGAGAACACCGGGGTTAGGGCTTTAGATACCTTAGGCTTGATACAGCTCACTTCATCTCCTATGTTCTCCCAGATGTTTCTTTTTCCAGCCTAGTTCTCTCTGTGGTCTGAGAACTACTTTCTAGTTACCCCCCTTTCCTGGGTAATTTCTACACTCTCAACTCAGGTATCAATAAAAAGCCATAATTTTCTTCAGGAAGCAAGCCTTCCCTCACTCTAGCCTGGATTGGGTGTTCTCCATTATAATTCCAACCTTTTTTTTTTCTTTTTTCTTTTTTGGACACAAGGTTTCTCTGTGTAGCCCAGGCTGCCCTGGGACTTCCTCTGTAGACCAGGTTGGTCTTGAACTCAGAAATCTACCTGCCTCTACCTCCTGATTGCTGGGATTAAAGGTGTGAGCCACCACCGAGGGCTATAACTCCATCTTAATTCCTCAGATGATCCATGCACACAGCCTCTTTGGTCCTCAGCTCTTGTCTAAGAGCCTGCCTATGAACATACTCAAATGCATTGCTCCAAGAGTGGGATTAGTGAATGGATGGAAGCATGAATGAGCAACTGCACACTAGCCTCTTGAAGAGTGATGCAGGGAAGTCCTAGAAGAGTCTCAGTATTAACAGTACATGAACACTAAGTGCACAGCTTTCTCTGAATGATTTCAGCAGAAATCCTGTAAGTGAAACACTTCACTTTTTATATTAAATTCTAGGAAGTGGTGGGCAAACTCACAACCCACCGATAGCCTGTGTGTAGATCTTTAGGAGATGCTAATTTTAAGCCTGCTCATTTGTCTAACTTTTTATTCTATCACCCCATCATCTTCTATACCTTTGCAAACACCTTTTGCCATGTAAAGTATTTCTTTGTTTTCAGATTATTTTTGTTTAAGAAGCTTTCATTATTCCAAATTGAAAACATGCACAAGTGTAGAAAGAATGGGTAAGGAACATGTATGCACCAAGCTTCAGTGACTTCAACACAAGGCTAGCCCTTGACTCCTCCATCCCTCCCTTCATTTCTGTGAAACAAATTTCAGGCATCATCTGAATTATGCATATTTTAGAATGTCTCCAAAAGATAGGGCTCTTTCCAAATGCATGGCTACGATGTTCTTATGTCTGACAATAACTAATGAGCTCTCATTACCAAAACTTCATAGTTTACAATTTGTGAATTTCTATATGATATTTGTGTGTGTGTGTGTGTGTGTGTGTGTGTGTGTGTGTGTTTAGCAGCTTGATTCAAAATCCATATAAACTTCCTGCATATAGATTACTTTAAAAGTTCTTCACATTTCCTTTGAGCTTTCAATCCACCCTATATTTCTTTCTTCTTTTTCTCCCTGTTACAATTTTCTATCCCCTATCTGTGCTCATTTGCAAGCTTTACTACCTGGTTCTTTATTAGGGATTTCCTGCAAATTATTTTAGCTCTCCAGGGGCAATACAGATGCTTTTAAACTTATTTTCTTACCTAATTGCCTTAGCTAAATCCTCCACTGCAATATTAGAGAGAGAGAATGAGAGGAAACAACCTGTCCTGTTTCATGGGAAACTTATCCTGCATTTTGGCACAAAGCATGAGGTGGTACCAAGTTGGTTTTTCATTTTGTTTTGTTTTGTTTGATGTCCTTGATTGGGTGTATTGGTTACTTTTTTCTCTTTTTTCTTTTTGTCATTGTGAACAAAATACCAGACATAGACAATTTAAGGTTTCAGAGGGTTCATTGTGTGGTAGCCTGGCCTAGAGTGGGTGTGCTTGGCAGGACATCACGGTGGCAAGAGCACAGGGTGGAGACTTTTTTCACCTCGTGGGGGTCAGAGAGGAGCCGGACATAGCACACTCCAAGAAGTCACCCGAGCCGGACATAGCACACTCCAAGAAGTCACCCTCGATGACCCACTTCTTTTGGTAAGACTCCACTCCCTAAAGGACCTCCCAAAGGAATAACGCCAGCTAGAGACCCAGTGTTTAAAATCTGAGCTGTTTGAGGAAATACTTCTTCTCCAGGATGTGAATGCTCAGCTAACTGGCTTACCTGGTTCATTGCTTTGATTAGAAGAGAAGTTTACCAGGTCTAATCTCCAACTTAAAATCCTTCTGCCTTAACCGCCCCCCCACCCCCACCCCTCCCCCACCCAAATCTGTACCACCATTACCAGATTATAATTGTAATGTTTCTATTTATCCTTTGAGAATGTCATAGTATCTATTTTGATCATTGTCTTCCCCTCCCTCAACTCCTCCCAGATCCTCCTCCACTAATTTACTGTTCCTTTTGTCTCTTGGAACAAAGAAACAAAACAAAACAAAAAGAACCACCCCCTAAAACAAAATCCACCAGAAAACCACACAGGGTCCAATTTGTGTTGGCCAACTACTCCTGAGCGTGGGGCCTGCCCAGGAGTATGGTTGCTATACCCACTGTCACTCCGTTGAAGAAAATCGATTATCCCTCTCGGAGCAGCTATCATTTTCAAAAAGCTTCACGGGTAGAGGTGGATTTTATGTCCACTTCTCCTTCCCTGTGCTGAGGGTTTTTTTGTCTAGCTTGAGCTTGTGCAGATCTTATACATGCTCACAGTCTCCATGAATGCATATCTTCATCTGCTCTGTTGTATCTAGAAAATGATGTTTCCTTGACATCAGCTACTACTTCCAGGTCTTACAGTCTTTCTGCTCTGCTTCCACACAGAGCTGTGAACCTTGAGAGGAGGGTTATCATTCCGGGATGTGCTGTCATATTTCCATAATCCTTGTAAACCAGCTTCAAATCCTTTATGTTGGGAATCAGGTAATTAAACAAAGGAATGCACAAACATGAAGTTCTCCCTTCTACATGTTGTAAGCCTCTTTATTACATATTCATAATTCATTTATACAGTTAAAAAGAGGAGATCTGTAACTATTTCCTAGCAGCTCTTGCTTGCTTATTAACTAGCTGTTTGAAGTCAGTGTTTTGAATTTTGCTCCTTCCTAACCTCTTGGAAGGACGATGAGATAAACATATTTACATATTATTCTTATAATTTCTTTTCCTCCTCCTCCTTCTTCTTGTCTTCCTTTTCCTCCTTATCTTCCTTTTCCTCCTTATCTTCCTTCTCTTTTCCTTTCTCTCCCTTTTATTTATTTATATTTTTGAGAGACAGATTCTCTCTCCTGTATTCTAGCCTGGCATTGGCTAGACCTTGATCTTCTGATTCTCGAGCTTCTACCCCTCCAGTGCTGAGATTATGGACATACACCACCATATGCAGTTTGCTGCAAACATTTCTTCTCTGGTTCCTCCAGGGGTGAACATCTTGAGACCACCTTCAGTGGATATGGGAAACTGTTGGCTTGGGTGGTGCCAATGCTGTTTGACAGCCATTTATGTAGGCATAATCATCTAGACATAAAACATTGCAGACATATCTGTGAGTCTTCTATAAGGTCTTTTGGTTGTGTTTCTGTTAGTTAATATATCCCAGTTTAGTATGGTACTTATATGACTTGTTTCTATTTGTTATATCTTATATGAAAAAGTAACTGTTGAGCATTGTTCTAAAAACCATTTTGTATTTACTGACACATCTTTGCTATCGTTCCTCTCATACTCTGCTCTAAGTGTGGCCACTGCCTTGGAGATCATATTAGAACCTCGACTCCTTTGAACCAGGGACCAGTGTGTCCACCTCTATGTTCTTTATGCCTTAGACTGATCCCGGCAAAGAGGAAGCAATTAGTGAAAATGAGTCAAATGAAATAAAATTTTTTTTTTTTTTTTTTGGTTTTTCGAGACAGGGTTTCTCTGCGTAGCTTTGCGCCTTTCCTGGAGCTCACTTGGTAGCCCAGGCTGGCCTCGAACTCACAGAGATCCGCCTGGCTCTGCCTCCCGAGTGCTGGGATTAAAGGCGTGCGCCACCACCGCCCGGCTGAAATAAAATTTACACTTCATAGAAAACTGAACTTTTATGCAATACTGACCTTGCTTCTCGTTATTAAGTGTGATGAATATTCCTTCTCTTCTGAGAAATTGGAAACAATATGTGATAATAAGGATACTGAGATAAAAGACAACATTTCATGACTATCTGTGGACAAATTTTATGGTCTTTATACAAAGTAATCCTTGTGAACTGGCATGCATTATGTTTTTATGACACACATTTTGTCAACATATGACAAGTTGTATGATGATATTAGGGAAAGGATGGGGTTAATAACTCAACAATGAAAACTAGAAATTGTTCTGTTATTTATTGAATGCTTCTAGGAAATATCACAAATACATGAAATTATTGATTTTTCCAGGAAGAATTTGCATAAGGTACATAAGGGAGACTTGGATTGATGTGAGCACTGTGGTCTGTAAGTCGGATGGTCAGATTCCCATATGTTCTCCTGTGGACTTTTTGTTGGGTTGTATTTAAGAGGGAAGTGGCTGTAGCTCTTTTCTGCCTGTAGTATTGTCTTCTCCTTTTGGAAGATGGTATAAACACTTGAAGAGTGATAAATAATGCAGTCATAACTTGAATAGCACAGCTGATCATGACCACTGGGGAATTACTGCACAATGTGAGCACATTTTCACCAACATCAAAGGATATTCTGGCTAGCGTTCTCTGGTCACATACACAGGGTAACTCAGAAATGGGACTTTAATTGTTCTCTGAATTTGATTTCTATAATATTCTGCTAATTCTATGCCCTTCTAGTCTTCCAACAAGTAATGATAAGTGTGATACATGTAATTTGACTCAACACTTCCACTTTAGGGACGCTTTTCTACAGAAATAAAGGCACTTAAACATTATGGCTGCTTATTGACAAAGTCTTCTTAAACATTATTTTTTCTCTACTTTTCATCTTTTTTCCCCTCATACGCTACATCCTGACTGCAGTTTCTCCTCCCTCCACTTTCCCAGTTCCCCTCACCACCTCCCCTCACCCCCAGATCCACTCCTCGGTTTCCCTTTTGATATCAACTGGACACGGCATAAAAAGATGCAGTAAGAATAGACACAAACCCCCATACCAAGGCTGGATGAGGCAACCCAGTAGGAGGAAAAGGGTTCCAAGAGCAGGCTGAAGAGTCAGAGACACTCCATTCCCACTGTTAGGAGTCCCACAAGGACATTGTGGTAGCTCCTAGGGAATGGCACTATTAGGAGGCATGACTTTGTTGGATTAGGTATGGCCTTGTTGGAGGAAGTGTGTCACTGTTAGGCTAGCCTTTGAGATGTCCTTTGACACTCAGTTCACTTTCTGTTGCCTAAGGATCAAGATGTAGAACTCTCAGCTTCTTCTCCAGCACCATGTCTGCCTGCATACCACCTTGTTTCCTGCCACGATGATAATGGACTAAACCTCTGAAACTGTAAGACACCCAGTTGAATGCTTTCCTTTATAAGAGTTGCTGTGGTCATGGTGTCTCTTCACAGCGATAGAAACCCTAACTAAGACAGAAGTCAACTACACAGCCATAATATATATACAGAGGAGCTACTCAGACCCACACAGGCTCTGTGGTTATTGCTTCAGTCTCTGTGAGTCCCTATCAACCCTGCTTAGTGGATTATGTGGGCTGTGTTCTCATGGTGTCCCCAAACCTCTGGCTCTTACAATCCTTTCTACCCGGAGTGTGAACAAACTGCAAGTATTTTGGCTGTCCACGCATAGGGCAGTGATTGGACAAAATTTAGTTAGGTGTGTTAGATATGCACATGTGTAAAGATAAAACAAAAAGTGTATCATTCTCTTTTTTACTTTAAAACATATCTTAAGTAGCCCCCTAAATAAGTTCATATGGCTATTTATTATTCTTCAATGTAGACTTTGCTCTTGAGATGAGATTAGAGGGTCACAGCCTGATGAAGATTGTTTCTTCCTTATATAACCATTTGAGTTGTAATGAACATACAGCATTTTTGTGACTAGGAATATCTAATAAAGTTAAAACACATGATAGCGCGTGATCAAAGAGGGCTGGCTCAGTTTTGGAAACAAAAATACTTCAATTGGAATAAATTGTCAGAGTATGATGAGGATTCAAGGTGATTTAAAACTTGGATGACACACTTAAAATTCAACTACAAAGTAATGAACCTGTTTTGTTTGGGTTTTCATTTTCACAAACTAAAGTCAAAGGTATTTTTAGGAAAGCAATAGCACAAAGCTTATAGAGATCAGTAGCAGCATTTGAATGACCATACTCTTACAGAATTGAAGAAAGTAATAGTTTAGAGTCAGGAGCTAGAGAGATGGCTTTGAGGTTACGAGTGTTTACTGCTCTTGTGGAAGACCCATGGCCAAATCAGCACTCTCACGGCAGCTCACAGCCATCTATCACGCCAGTCGCAGGAGACCTAATACCCTCATCTGCCTGTGTCAGGCTCTTGTATTCATGTGGTACACATAAATACACTCAGGCGCACATGCACACACAAACACATACACTCACATATACATAAACACTCACACACACTTATATGTATAAACATATATATGCCAATTTCTATCCTCTATGGTCACATCTACTATGTATTTGTACATATGGTTGTGTGTAGAGAGACATGCTAGTTTATATGAATTGAGCAAGGGGCAAAAAAGAAATACCAACAACGACTCTCACTACTAGAGAGTTCAAATTCCTTCTAACTTGCATTATTCTCTCCCATTCTTTATGTTAATACATCATTTCACTCTCATTGTTACTTATGTTGCTTAAGCAGTCTTGTGACTTTTCCCAATTCAAATGTCACTTAAGAATCATATTGACATACTTTCCCTTGTCATGCTGTCCTTGTGAGAAAAGCATTTTAAGTGTTACAAGGAGGTGCTGTTACTATTACAAAGGTTATTATAGGAAGGATAAAAGGACTCCATTGGGAACAGTAGCCCCATACATGAGACAAACAATGTCACACAGTTCCAGAGGCGTTGTAAGGAGAGTGGAGTGTACAGATTAGTGCAGATAATGCAGGGAAATATGTGAACCCAAGTTCCCTCTATGGAAATAAACTGGGAAATGCAGAGGAATCCGCAGCATGATGTACTAGGAGCACAACAGGGTGCAAACGTATCCTGTGACTGGTTATCTCCAGAGCACTGGGACTCGGTCCAGCTACTTTGATCCTCTAGAGAAGCAAGACGGCTTCATCGTGTAAAGCTAATTTGGTAGAGTTCACAGGGAGTGCAGAGCTGGGTCTTAAAGGAGACTGCCTGGGTGACCTCACTGCAGGGCACACAATGGCTTGGGCGCCTGCCATTCTCCTAAAGAGAGATCTTTGATACTGCCTTTTTAGTGTCTCTGTTCCTCCTGAGGTATGATCTGCTAGTTGGAGAAGGAGTTTATGGCAAATACTGAACATGGGAACATTATGCTCTTCAAATCTTTCAGGGGGTCTTGATGTAAGCAGTAGTCCTTCTTTAAAACAGTGGCCCTCTGTCCCTTCCAGCAGACAGTGGTGTGTTGGGAAATCTTTGCAGCATTCCAGTGGAATCATTGTGACTTGGATGCGTCATTAAGCCAAGGCCAGGAGCTATGGAACATATTACCTTACCAAGAGAAACCTGCCTTGCACGGCTGTGGCATTTGCCAAAGTGGCCCTCACCCTGAGAGTCCCGGAGTGTGCCTTACATGGTAATAAATTACATTACCAACACCCGTTATGACCTCAGTGAGAGATGAGTGTAGCCAAGAGCAGCTACATGTTACTGTCAGTTAATTAGGGTTGGTGTTCATTAAAAGTGGGAGGGAGAGCCCGGAAATGGTCCATTACTCATTGTGAATGGAAACATGGGACGGCATAAAGGCTGCCCAAATAACCACTGAGAACACGAACCAGAAAGCATAATGGAGACCAACCTAGTGGTACTTAGCTGGAGTGCTTTATTTTGTACACACACACACACTCACAGGCACACTTGCAAACCCTCTTGCCCTGGGCCTGCACCTGTAAGTTTATACACATTTCCAGTACATCCATGGTTTATACGATGGGCTGAATTGTGCCCCCTCTCAAGACAAAAAGATGTTGAAGTGTGAGTCCTCAGGACTTGAGAATGCAGCCTTGTGTTTGGAAATAGGATCATTTCAGATGTAATGAGGTAGATGAGGTCATACTTGATTAGCGTAGGCTCTAATTCAATGTGACTGATTTCCTTTTAAGAAAATGGAGACAGAAGGAAGAAAATGTCACACCATGAAAGAGATGCATAGATACTGAGGGAAGCCGGACATGTGACTACAGGAAGAGGGTGGAGTTACGCTGCCATAAGCCACAGAATGCTCGACGGCACCAAAGACAGGGAGAGAGACTCTCCTTGAGGGTTTTGGAGGGAACGTGGTCCTGCTCATATTGTGATTTTTAGATTCCTACTCTCCCACACCGTGGTGCACCGAATCTCTGATATTTTAACCCCCTCAATTTCTAGCACTTTATATAGCCGCCCAAGGAAATGAACAGAGCTCACTTCCGTTAAGCAGACGCTTCACCTGGTGTTCTGTCACGTGTGCCTCTCCTTTCGCATACTCAGGCTTACGCCTGGCTTCAAACAATTCACAGATGAACACAGGAGCCGATTCAGTCGCATGTCAAGCAACTACTGCCTCTCTCATTGTGATCGGAACAAAATAAAAGACGGAGAGTCGTGAGATGAGTGAACAGTGTTACGTGCACTGTTTTGGGAGCAAAGGAAATGAACTCATTTGCGTGCGTGCGTGCGTGCGTGCATGCGTGCATGCATACGTGCGTGCGTGCGTGTGTGTGTGTGTGTGTGTGTGTGTGTGTGTGTGTGTGTGTGTGTTTCTTTGACCTATGAAATGATTGTAATAGAATTATAGCAAAGGTCTATATTTTGAATATATTTACCTTGGATAAAGAAACCATGGTACATGGACCCAGTGGAATACTGTTCAGTCCTATGAAAGAACACACTCAGGAGCTGAAGAGATGGCCTGGTCAGTTAAGTGCCTTCCAGACAAGAATGAGGATGGAAGTTTTGATACCTGTTACCCACATAAAAGTCCAGATATGGTGACTCATCCATAGCTCTGGCATTGGGGTAGGGGAGGGAGTGAGAGGAAAAAGGCGAGACAGGCAAAGCCCTAGGGCTTGCTGATCAGCCAGTCTTACCAATCGGTGAGTTTTGGGCTCAGTGAGAGACCCTGTCTCAAAAAAAAAAAAAATACAGTGAACAGCAATAGAGGAAGACACCCTAACATCAGTCTCTGGCTGCCACATGTATACACATGACATGTGCACACACACACACACACACACACACACACTACATACTGCACACACAAAGAATAAAGTTGTCAGTTATGACAAGATGGATGACCTGGAGATTGTCACGCCAAGTGAAATAAGGCAGGCACAGAGAGCCAGGTGCAGCATAGTCCCCCATCAAGTCAAAACAAGCCACTCTGAGTGTCAAAAAGAATGGCCATGTCTGAGGCTGGTGAGAGCAGAGAGGGACGGATGGAGAAAGGTTGATTAGTGGGTACCTAAGTTACAGGTAGATGGGAGAAGGAAGGTCTGGTATGCTAGTGCTCAGTGGGATGGTTAGAGGTGATGATAAAGTGTATTTAACAACAACCTAGAGGAGTTTTAAATGCTTCCCCACGAAGAGGTTATGATTAAGGAGACAGCTTTATTTACTATTATTTAAATACTATTATTCAATACATGTATTAAAATACCACATGGAATTCCACAACCACGTACAACTTTTATGTACCAGTTAAAAATAAAAACAAATAAGTAAATCCAAAAATAACATGCTTGTTTCATTACTTCTGTAATGTTGGTACTCCAATAAAGCTGCCTGCAAAGGACGGCTTATTTTTTTTTTAATTTTTTGCATTTAAATTTTACATTTCCCAGTTCTTAATTTTTCAATTTCTAATCTGTTCAAAATTTTGGTAGAAAAAAAAAGTAGCAAATGTTCACACCAAACTTTCAATATATATTTTGCTGTTATTCACTGCTCTTTTTAACTGGTAGTGACAGACATGAAAATACTTCCAAGCAAACATATCTTTGGTGTCCTGAAAATAATCTGTACAATTTCCCATCTTATGTATTTGCTGTTTGCAATGCTCATGGCAGCTTATGCCTGTGGGTTGGACTTTAAGACATGTAGCCATAATATAAAATGTCCTTGTATCAATTGTTCACGGGTTCTCATCAGAGCTCCCAAGGTTATAACTCCTGCCCACCGTATTTTATCCTTGAGATTCTACAAAGGAATCCTATTGTCTGTTTCCATATGTGTACTTGGATTTCTTAAAGGTGTACAAACTTAATAACCTTTTGATGATTTGTGTGTTTGTATGTGTGGCATATGTTTAGGTTAATGTGGGTGTGTGCATATAATTTGCAGGTACACATGCTATGTTTGCATCTGTATGTGCAGGCTAGATATTTGTGTTGGCTGTCTCCAATTGCCTTTCATCTTACTGTTTTCTTTTTTAAAAAATTTTATCTGCCATCTATGTATGTATGTATGTATGTATGTATGTATGTATGTATGTATGTATGAATGTATCTATCTATCTATGTATCTATCTATCTATCTATCTATCTATCTATCTATCTATCTATCTATCATCTATCCATCATCTATCTATTTATCATCTATCTATCATCTATCTATCTAACATGACTAAAAATATGTGGCTGGGTAGATCATAGACCCTGGGGTGAGCATACTACTACTATTTTGCTTGATGGACATGATATCAAACTGCCTTCTAACTACTTATCATTATACACATCTCTCAGTCCTCATTGGATAAACTTCTTTGTGAAGTGGGTGGCCGTTAGTACAGAGTCACAACAGGGCATCGCAGGAAATGCTCAACCTTAAATTGACGGTCTACAATCCTCCCCTCTGAGGCTCTTCCCCTTCCTTCCTTCCCTTCCTTCCTCCTCTCTTAAGATCCAGAGATGTCAAACTTGGACATTGTTCTGTAAGTCGTACCTTCCTCCTTCTCTTCTCCCCTTTCTTTCTTCCTTCTCTTTTCTTTTTTCTTTCTTTGTTTACTCTCCCCTTCTTCCTCCTCTTCTTTCTCTTCCTCCTCCTCTGCTTTCTCCTGACATCTCGCTCTCCTTCCTTTCCCCTAAAATTTTTACTTAATGATAATCCATTATTCAGGGTTCTACTGGAACAACACTTATTTTTTCTCAATAAATTAAATATTTTTATTTTAATTAAAATACTATTGCATGATTTCTCCCTTCAGTCCCTTTGGGATCCCCTCCTTCCAACTCCTGCCATTGCCATCCCACTCTCTCTCTCACACATTAATGGCCTCTTTTTCTCTGATTATTATTTTTACACACACACACACACACACACACACACACACACACACACACCTCACAACTTGCTAACTCTCTTTAGTGTTGCTTGTGTGTATATAGTTTCAGAACTGACCACTTGGTGTTGCATAAAGAATTAGTCTATCCCAGGGATGAGTTCCCCAACTGCTTATCCAACACTTGCTTAAGACAGTTTTTCCTAATATGCAAGAATAGATAGGGCTCCTTGGTTGCTTGATTCCCTAATCCATTTTGTACCTTCTGAGCATCACTGAATGTCAGAAGCCTTTGGGCCACGTCGTTGGACCTGAACACAAGGCCTCTGTTCACCCAGCTTCCTGAGGTGAGAGATAGCGTCTTTGGATGGGGAGAGATAATAAAGAAATAAACAAACCAGAAATCATCAGGTAGCAGTAAGTCCAATGGTGGAGAAACCAGAGCTCTTTGGCCTTGGTGGAAATCAACAGTGAAGTTCAGCCTGAGAATCAACAGGGAGTCAAGGGTAGGACATGCAATGCAAGGGTCCTCATTCACAGACTCTAGTGGGGAAGGGATGACTCCAGGAAGCATAAAGACGGTTTCAACGTATGAGTAGAGGGTGACAGAATATGTACAAGAGACAACTGAAGGCCGTTCATGATAAGGTGTTTCGATTTTAATGCTGAACACAATGAACATTCCCTAGAGGAGTTTAATTGTGAAGATGATGGGCTTAAATGATTTACAACTTCACAAATTCCAGTGTAAACATCTAATACAGCTTTCAGGTGGGGTCTACTACAGTATTCTGGGTGAAGGGGAAGGTGGTTTGACATTATAGAGGACACCCAGGAACGGAGAAAGAGAGACACGACAGACAATTCGGGAGAGAGTAAAACTAAGAGAGCTTGCTGGAAGATTCACTGTAGCCTGCAAAGCAAAATAAGGAGTAACTTTCCAACTGAGCAGCCAAGTTCACGGTGGCAGCAGTCCTTGAGATGGAGTGCCGAGAGACAACGGGTTTCAGATGGGGAAGAAAAGTCCTGTTTCAGGCATGGGCAGAGGAAGAAGTCTATCAGTCAGCCGAGTGGCTGTGTTAGGTAAACGGTGACTTCTAAGAATCTGGCATGCGTTATGGGTGGTGCCTGGAGTCCCCAGTTGGCAAAGCACATAGATATCATTGAAGCCTCCGGCCATGATAGAATGTGATGGAGGACCAAGACTGAGCCTTTAGAGACCTTGTCCTTTGGAAGACAGCCAAGTGAGATGCGAAGACAGACAAGGATGGAAACAAGCCTGCCGACTGCTGCTGCCGCCTCCACGCTTCTGCTGAGGTTGCTGCTTCCTCAAAGAAATCGAAACGATGCTTGTCCTGCTTGACAGAGTGTGCACCATGCTCCCAATGCAAAAATAGTTTATTGCTCCTATAATTCTCTTTGAATAACAAATTCCATTGTCTTTAGTAGATGGAGGTACCTGACTTGACTTTCTGCTGACGCCCCACCCAATGGATCTGGTTATCTCCTAGCCTCTTTTGGTTTGTTTGGTTGGTTTGATTTTTGTTTGTTTGTTTTAGATTTCAAAAAATGACCAGATTAAAAAAAGAATTAAAAGAATTAAAAATATCTCAAGGAGTCAAACATAGTCCTAACAACATGTAGGTACACTGAATATTGAAACTGAAATCAAGAGACAGGATCCTACAACATAGTGAGTAATTTCACAGTTTTCCATCAAATGCACAGCAACTATATATAGTCTAAAAAGTTAAGAAGACTGCCAAAGAAATGAAGTTTGATAGTTTGGGAACAAGGGGAGACAGTTAAAAGATAGGTATAAATGAAATGCCTTATCAAGGCATTGTGAACCGTGGCATGTATGTTTGCATAAACTTGAGTATGTGCTTGAAGGTCAAGATCTGTCATGCTCGCTTGGGATGGTGGAGGCTTGTACAAAAACATTCATCAAAACCCAGGCTGCATTCCATTTCCACAGCCCAGGATCAGGATGGCTCAGAGTGGTACTGCCGTGCCATTAGACATCTAATGCGAAGCTATCAAGGCATTCGGCTTTTCTCTGACACCCCTTGGGAGGAATTTTTTTTGCCAAGAGTCGTTCTCAGACCTGCCGCCTGTCAGGAATGAACTATGCTACCAGGTTCAGCTAGGACTTCCGTTGTCAAAACAATAATAGCTGTAATTTTCTCTCCCTCTGTTTACAGGAAACAAACCCTTCCTTCCTGTCCTCTGCCTGTAGCAGAAAATAGACAAACCAAGCAGATGTCCAGGGATGGCAGAGCAGTACCTGAGGCTGCAGCTTCCCTGGAGAGGGGACGAGCGGCAAGGGTCTGTGAAGATGAGGATGGACGTGGGAGAGGATGCGAGCACCCCGCACATCCTCCTTTCTCTGTTTTTAGTGTCTCTCCTACGACTGTCAGACGGGGAACTAAATATGGCCAGGGAAATCTCAAAACAGTTAAGAGTATTTTTAAACTCTTGCAGCCGCCTGTTTGCAGACTCGGTGACGTAGATAAACTGGTTGCAGAATTTCTCATGGGAATCCGGGGCGCTGCGACATGGCTGCTGGCTTGGGTTTGCATGTGCCTTTGGCCTCGTTAATGTGTCCCTTGGGGGTTCGTTTCACATCTTAAAGACTTGGGAAGCAGCAAAATCTGAGCGTGCCAAGAGAATGTACCAGGGGGCTATCAGAACTGTCACTCAAGCGTGGCCACGGAGGACCTGAGGAAGCTCGCAGCCTGGAGCCCTGGCTAAGGCGTGAACATGGGAGAATATTCCCTAACTATACTAGTATTCTAGGCACTTTATTCCTCATAGAAGTCATCGTTGCCGCTGTCCTTTATCTACCCCTTGTTCACACACGTTATCCAGCTGTTTTATAAATGTGGGTGTCCCCCCCCCCCAGCATTTGTGTTTCCAGCGACTGTGTGGAAATGTCTCGGGATAGGAAATACTTTACTTTGTTTGAGAAATGTTGATAGTCAAGCTTTTGCTTCGGGAAAGGGAAATTATGTTTGGAAATCGAATGAAGCTTAGGGGAGCAAGTTTTATATTGACTGGTGGGCAAATTACAGTTGGAGCAATGGATGCAGACAAAGCCGTCACCGAGTGCTGTTTCTCACAGGACTCCGGGGGCAGCTAGGAACCTGTGTCTTGGGTCACAGAATTCTTGGCGTCACTTGGGTCACAGAATTCTTGGCGTCACCAGTCACGCTATACAGCTGATTTCAGTGGTTGGGTTGTTTCCCTGTTGTTTAATGTTACTGAAATTTTTTTTGTTTTGTTTTGTTTTGTTTCTTTCCCAAGGAGACTATGTGCTTTACCTGGAGAAACTCACTTAGACGGTAGGGACTTAAAAGTTTTCAACTTGTTTTTTTCCTATTGCAATTTACATAGTATAGCCAACACTATTTTCACAGGGCTCGCTGCTTTTATGCTATTTGCTTTGCCATTGCTGTTTTTTGGGGCTGCCAACAAAACTGTATTTATTGTAAACCCAGCAGAGGGGCCCCTCCAGCAGCTGCATGCCCTCAGGCTATATGGTTCCTTCTCTGGTCTCTAGAGAAATGAACACAGCATGGACAGTGCCAGAGGGAGACAGATTTCTGTGTGATGTGGGGAGGGGAACGGCGAATTGAAACTTAGATTATCCTTCTTGAAGCTCTCTATGGAGAGCTTAGGTGTATGAAGAGATGTTCTCCCCTCCCCCAAGGAGTATAGGATTTTCAGTTGCATTTCCAGTCTGTGGACCTGATGCCCTCCCCTATACATAATAAAAATTTTTCAGCATGGGCTGTTTCTCAGAAGAGGTCCATTTGTTTATCCCAGTTATCACACAGGAGGGAAAGAGTCCCATGAGGTAAGGTCAGCAGTGGGGGATGAAGCATGTTCCAGTTTGGGCAAGAGGAGATCCCCACTGCCAGGACCTCTGCTCACTCAGAGGAAGCCGGGGTTTTGACACAGAAAACGATTTTGGCCGAGGTCACTGTGGAATACAGCTAAGACTTGCTAAGAGAGAGATAGTAAACACCTCAGACTTAAGTGAGTGTTGTAACAACAGCTGGAGTATGACTTGGTGGCTTTTGAAGTCATAGTGTCCCATAGTAATGTATATCCAGATTTAAAGAGTGTGTAAAGTTTAAAAATGAAGTTAAAAGTGAGTGAGTTTACTTACTGTTTTTCTTATAAAATTTTCCTGTTGTAACTAAAATTGCGAGGTGGTTTCTGAGGTTCACTGTTCTGGTTTAGGGTGAAAGGGGAGTGTTAATATGGTCAAACTTAAAAATTTACTCTTACTTGATATATCCCTCAGAAGGAAAAAAAAAAAAGCCTTGTTTCTCTGCTAGCAATGTCATAGCTGTTTTGGTTTATTCTGTTTTGTTGAAGCTCTTGACTCTCCGCCAGCACAAAATGTAAACCAGTTCCCAGGAAGAGGAGCTCCTTTCTCTTCCCATGTCCCCTTGACTCCCTGTATTCTGTCTGGCCTCAGAAAGAGCTTTCCCTGATCATACAGCTGGTGAGAATCTATGGTTGGGCCTTCCTTCTACAGTACATCTATAGAGCAGTTCTCTTACCCACTCCTGATGTGAGAATATTGTAAAAATCACATGGAGCAAAATTTAAAATACTTCCTGTGCTTATTTAAAATTAGTATTCAGCTCTGGGACACACTCGTCAGTGGAGTGCTTGCCTGACATGCCTAGATCTCGTTTGATCTCCAGCACTGTAAATTCACCACACATGAATATATTCATTTGATTAAATTAATGTAACTGTTTAGTCATTAGCGTTGTGCTAATGATGGTTGTATAACCCTAACTGGTGAGTGTGTGAATAGATTATCCAAACACAAAGCAAAAGTGAACACTTTAGTAAATGTTTAATTAAAAAGTAATTAAGAGCCAGGGAATTGAAGGTGCTTGCTACCAAGCCTGAAGACCTGAATTTGACCTCTGAGATCCACACAGTGAAGGGAGAGAACCAAACTGTCCTCTGATCTACACACACACACACACACACACACACACACACACACACACGCGCGTGCTCTTTGGCATGTATATACCCCCCGAAAATAAATAAAAATATTAAACAGAAACTATCTGAGGCCCTGGGAAGGTGACTCGGAGTTGGTGAGTGCTAGCCAGGCAATATGAGGGCCTGAATTTGAACTTCAGCGTGAAAACTGAGCGGGGCAGGTGTGTAATCCCAGCACTAGGCAGGAGGCAGAAGCCAGAGAAGCTCTGGCGCTTGCTGCTGGCCAATGTAGCTGCATCAGTAAGCTCCAGGCTCAAAAGAGCAGAACAGATAGCACCCGAGGAAGACACCTACCTTGGCACCTTTCCTTCACATACAATAGCACACGGGATACATATACACACATACAAGCACACAAAACTACCTACTACTTTATACATTGGAATACATTGTCTTTGTCTCTGGTGCTGGAGACCCAGTGATCAGCCATTGCATCTTAGAAAGAGAGAATAAAAGGAAAGACAAGACAGGCTCTATAAATGGACATTTTTAAAGATGTTAGACACCCAGCTGAGTTTCTTTATGTTTGATTTCTTACCATCTCATTTTCTTCAGAAACATGCCGGAGCACAGGGGTAGTACAAGAACCACTAGGGCATATTTCAAATTAAATTATCTTCATTCCTTTTGATTTGAATGCACCATGAGAAAAATGAGCTCCAAAGTGCCCCTCCTGGCTTTACCCTGACAAAGAGCATTCTTGTTTCCCTGCAGCCAAGAGGACTGTGAGAAAGGGCAAGGCGCCCGCTCTCTTTTCAGGAGGGGTGCTTCACTACAGCCATGGCCTTTCTCAGGGTTGTCAGTTTGCGAGGGAATCCTATGGGTCAAGCTAATAGTTAAATCAATTGCGTGCCTATATGGGAAAAAACTGTGCCTTATCAAACTTTGCAGTGTGAAGACATGAGTCTGGACTCCTTCACAAGCATCAGGTATTCGAATTATTTCAAAACATCAGTTAAGATTATGGCTGCGAAATACTTCGAATGCTGCGAAAGATAAATCAATCGCAGGCTTTTCTAAGAGATTAAAATATTCATTACCCACTCAGACTTGTGCTTCCCTAGGAGGGTGTGCCTGTTAGATCTCTGATCTTCCTCCCCATGCTACTTTCAGCTACTGTAATCAGAGCTAACCTGCTGGTAACATGATCCTGTGGTGTTGAAATGTCTGGTTTGGGGACCGAATTCTGTTTGCTCCTAGAATTATCAGTTTGCAAAAATTCCAATTTATGATTCATTTTTAGAAGCCTGAACTGATTAACCCAATCACTTTTAAGGAGACTTAAACAGATAGTTTTCACTCTCAGAAACGGGGAGGGGGGGGAGCTCCTGAATATCAGCCATACATCTTTATCCCATAAATTCTCAAATTTTTAACCACAAAAGCCTGTTACTCAGGACAAAGCCAGCCAGCCCTGGGTGTGAAACATGCTATCAATCATCTTGCTTTTGTGATGCTCTCTAACTTAGACATCTAACCTGATTTCATCTCTGTGATATAAGTGAATGTGAAAACCAAAGGGTCACCTTTCCAGCACTCTGTTGATCCAAACTATGTTAAGTGTATCCATGTTAAGGTGTGTGTAAGTTAGGATGAAGTTCAGCTGAGAGAGAGAGAGAGAGAGAGAGAGAGAGAGAGAGAGAGAGAGAGAGAGAGAGAGAGAGAGAGAGAATGAGAATCGAAAGTGAGTTAAACAGCTCCAGGGTCCATTGCTTCACATTTTAAGAAGATGGAGAGACTTGGTGTAGGCTGGTATGGTAACCCTGATCCTTCATCTGCTTCATTCTCCTATAACATAATACTACAGAGCTGGTTATTTATAAGAAACAGAAGTTTGTAAGCTCTCATTATGGAAGTCAAGGAGTCTGGACTGAGGAGCTGGCATCTGGCCAGGGTCTTCTGGGGTTGCACTATCCTAATCAAAAGGTCAAAGAGAGGCTGAAATAGCAAGGGGGCTAGACTCACTTTTTAACTGGGTACCCATTCTCCTGATAATGAATTCTCATCTTTCGTAATAGCACGAATCCATTTATGAGAACAGAACCTTCATGACCAATACCCTCTTCTTAACATGTTAGGACGACAAGTAAATGTCAGTGTTAATTTGGAAGGGCCCAAGTATTCTAGCTACAGAACCCTACAAAGACCCACCTTTCTCACTGTCTTGTTGTCTGTTCTCATAGTCACGGGGGTGATGTCATAGTCATGGAGGGGTGATGTCATAGTCACGAGGGATGTTTACTTAACAGTAGAGGGTCCACATGGGAGAAGGATTCCTACCAGCCCAAAAAGTATTCTGTAGGTGCACATGATATTTCCTCTTCATTTAATTGCTCTGAGCATCATTGCATTGTCACACAAGTGAGACTTGGAAATGCAGTTTTCTAACTAATTTCAAGTTCTGTCGCAAGGGGAAGGAGGAAATGGTTTTGCCAATAGGGACAATGCATACTTCCTGCCACAGGTAATACTGAAATCCAGGATTGCAGAAGAAAATTTCCCTTCACTGATCATTCACCTCTCCAATATTTATTAATTAAAAACTTTGTCTTAGGCACTGAATATTGAGACTACAATGATTGATTTGGCGCCCTATTATATTGAATGGAGAAAATCATCCTGTTCATGCCTATGGATGATTATGTAATAGAAGCACACACAGATTTTCTAGCTAGTCTAAATTGCCACTCAGACAGGATAGGGATAAAGAAGACTTCCAGGACACAGAGCAAAAAGCTTTGGGAAAGGTGGCTCCCTGGACATGTTAGAGGTCAAATAATGTAAATATGGAAAGCATGCTCATTGGGCTTTATTAATAAAGGAACTCTATGGTGGGCTCTTGAGATGCCGTTACTGGAGAATAGAGTCCAGCAGGGTAGAATATTAATGGTTAATAATGAATCAGAGAGGGGAAATACAGGCCACTTTAAGAAAAAACTCACAGGGTAAAGAGAAGGGGAATGACAGCCAATGACATCGAGGACGAGGGGAGGCTTCTTTTAGGGTTACAAAAAAATATATTTCAACACTTCCCCCAAAAGAGGAGGTGGAGGGTTGTTCTCTGAAATGCCAGGAGAGAAAGTAAAACCTAATGCCTAGTCAAATGGTCATAAGAAAGTGGCCATAAAACAGAACTGTGTCTAGCGGTGGTTTCTTTATTTTCTACTAAGCAGAAGTCAGTTTTGAGAAACAGGATAGGAGCCACGAAAAACAACTAGGCATGTTAAAAATAGCTATTCGTGCCTACAGAGGCGGAGAGAGGAGAGAGAGGATGAGTGGGCATAATGTGAACTCCTTTCTCCTGTCACCACCACTCAGGTCCCCACCACTGTGACAACTGCTGCTGTTTATTCCTCGTGTATTTTTTTTTCCCAGAGGTGTGTACCTGAAAGTTTTCCTGTGTCTCGCCCATTCCATAGCCACTCAGACCCAAGTAAACACACAGAGGATTGTATTAATTAAAACTGCTCGGCCATTAGCTCAGGCTTACTACTGACTAGCTCTTACACTTAAACTCAGTCCATTTCTGTATGTCGCCATGGAAAACATGGCTTTATCTGTGTATCATTACATGCTGCTCCCTGGAAGGCAGGCTGGCATCTTCTGACTCAGCCTTCCTCTTCCCAGAATTCTCCTTATCTGCTTATACTGCCTATACTTCCTGCCTGGCTACTGGCCAATCAGCGTTTTATTTATCGACCAATCAGAGCAACACTTTCACAGCATACAGAGCATCCCACAACAGAGGTGCTCTGTACTAACAGAAGAAAATGCGTATATTTATCTCTGTATTAGTTGGAGTTCATTAGAGAATAGAACTGATATAATGAATATGTGTGCATGTAAAAATGAGATTTATTAGTGTGGCTTAGATGTTATGGCCTGAATATTCCAACAATGGCTGTCTGCCAATGGAAGTCCAAGAATCCAATAGTCATTCAGTCCACGAGTCTGGATGGCTCAGCTAGTCTTCAGTATATGCTGGAATTCCAAAGAAGTAGGCTCTGATATCAGTGAAGGAATGAACTTACCAGCAAGAGTGAGGGTAAGCAGGCAAAGAGCAAAAACTTTCTTCTTCCATGTCCTTTATATAGGTTGTCAAATGATTCAACCAAAAAAAATTCCTCACAAATGTAACCAGCCATTTGGATTTGAGTTAACTCTATACGTAGTCAAGCTAACAACCATGAATATCACAATATCTCCATCATTTTTTTTCATAGTGACCAGTTCATCTTGCTTTGGATAATATAAATATACATGGGTATGCCACTACTTTCTGAGTTGAGGCACCACCACTAACTCCTCCTTGTGAACTTAGAAACAAGGTAGCCACATGTCATAAATATGCAAGGCCCATAGTAGAAAAGAGATTCGTCTACTATGTTCCTATCACGCATCTGGTATTGAACAGAGGGTGTATTTTTAACTTCAAGGACACTGATGCTGTTTGCACTTCATTTCTCAATGGTTTATTAGCAGCAGGATGGGCTTGTGTTGATATCTTGTTTGCATTGTGTGTTGCAGGCAGGAGCATCTTGGCAGTGATCTGCAAGACTCACCCTCCCAGGAAGCAAAGCACCCACACAGCCCTGGGCTCGTCTCTGTGACAAGATGTATGAGTGTGTGGGGTGAGTCTGGCATCTTCCCAGTTGTGTCCATTCTGTGTCAGGGAACACGGGTGGCCTGAGAATGATTTCAGAATGAAGGGCTGTCTGTCATCTCTGAAGATGTGTTATCAAATGAATAAATGGCTCCTGGGTCTGTGGGGTGGCCCATGGTGTCGGGTCGATGTCCCAACAACTAATTCTCCTGTCCTCTCTTGCCACTGCTGGGCAAGATAAATACTAGGAGCAGGTGAGAGAAGAAGTGGGAACAGAGGGGGCTGCTTGATGAACTGGAGAATGTGAGAGGACCACTCAGTCCCCACAGTACGAACCAAATGGCTTCCTTCTCTGGGGCTAAAGACAGGTCATGAGGGATAAAATTACCAACCCAGGAAAAAGAAGATGTTTATAGCTTCTGCTACTTTCACAAAAATAGATGAAAGGAAAGGTTGTTTTCCTACCCTCCACAGCCTGTGAACTTCCTTAGCTCGGCACATGACTTGTTCATTATTCCCCAAATAGGAGAGTCTAGTGGTGTGCTCTGTGGTGTTGTCGAGTGCACTGGGTTATACACAGCGATTCCTGGGTTGAGTCCTCCAGCTTCAGAGCTGCGTCCTGGAAGCCACTTTATCATCCCTCCCTTTTCCCCTTTCTTATTCATCCTCTTCTCCTTTCCCTCCCTCCCTTCCAGCTCTGTTATGATGTGTATGAAATGAACTCAGTTTTCTTACACGGACACTGCAATCGTCTCCAAGTTTACAGAGTTCCAAGCATCTCTGTAACAGGATGGAGAGTGCTTTGGGCAGATGCCCAGGAAATGATCCACTTCTTTCACATTTTCTAGTTTGGTGGAGTACAAGAAGTTTTTAAAGTGTGTTCTTACCAATTTCTCGGGATACTCTGGATATTCGGTGTCTGTTGTTATGTCCACCTTTGCCTTTAACTTGATTAATTTGGATCTTCTCGGGTTGTCTTTTGGTTAATTTAGCTAAGGGTTTGTCAATCTTACCGGTTTTCTCAAAGAACTAACTATATTTTATTGATTCTCTGGATTTTTTTCTATTTTGTTGAATTTAGCCATAAGTTTGATTATTGTGGCGATATTTTATTTGTATGTTAATAAATAAAGTTTGCCTGGAGATCAGAGGTCATAGCCAGCCATAAAGGAAAGTCAGGTGGTGGTAGCCCATGCCCTTAATCTGGTCACATGGCGGGCAGAGTCTTGGTGTGTTCAAGGACACACTAGGGAACAGCCAAGTGTGTTGTTAAAATACACACTTTTAATCCTCGTACCAACCATAGAGATCTGGAGGTCTGTACATACAGGCAGTAATGAGGAAGTGAGGTGGCTGGGTTAAGAGTCAATGAGAAGGCAGAACAGCAAGGCAATAAAGGTGCAGGTTAGAGAGGAAGTAGCTGGTTCTCTTGGGAAGCTACAGCGGCGTGGGGAACTAAGGTTAGTTGGTGGCCCTCACTATTTCTCTGATCTCTACGGCTCTCACCCCTGGATCTGGCATTGTGTTTCTTATTTAATAAGACTGTTCAGAAATGCATCGACAGATTATTTTTGCCATTTACTCCTTTTGCGTATGATAATCTTTTTGTTCTAGAGCTTTCAGGTGTGCTGTTAAGTTCCTAATAGGAGCTCTGTCCATTTTGCTCTGAACTGGCCTCTTAGAACCACCTTCATGGTGTCTCATTAGTTTGGGCATGTTGTGTTGTCAGTTCATTCAATTCTAAGAAGTTTTGATTTTCTTTCCTAATTTCTGTCTTGACCCATTTTGAATTCACTACTGAGTTATTCAGATCCCATGAGTTTGTAAGCTCTCTGTTGTTGTTGTTGAAATCCTCTTCAAGCCATGGTGATCAGATAGCACGCAGGGTGTTATTTCAAATTTCTTGTGTCTGTTGAGACTTGCTCTGTGTCCAAGTATGTGGTCAGTTTTGGAGGAAGTTCCATGAGCTTCTGAGAAGAAGGTGTATTCTTTTGTTTTGGGCTGAAATATTCTATAAATATCTGCTAGGTCCATGTGTTTTATGATGCCATTAAGCTCTAGCATTTTTCTTTGTAGTTTTTCTCTCGATGACCTGTCTATTGGCAAGAGTGGGGTGATGACATCATCTTCTATCACTCTATGAGGGCCAATATGTGATTGTAGCTATAATATTGTTTTGCTTTAAAAACAATGAACTTTGGTGCTGTTGTATTTGATACACACATGTATAGAATTGAAATGCACCCTTGGTGGATTTTTCCATTGATGAGGATGTAGTGTCCTTTTCAATATCTTGTGATTAGTTTTGGTTTGAAGTCTATTTTGACGGATACTGAAATCGCCACACCAATTACTGCATTTCTCAGGGCCTATGGTAGTAGGGTTGCCGGGCGTTGGTGGAGACATCGTCCTGATTGTCATTGATTGTATTTTTGCACTGGTGTCAGGCACCTGAGTTTAGGATGATTGTCTTCTAGCTGTTGATACCCTGTCCTTGTCCTTGTTGAGTAAGTGTTCCCTATCATGGTTTCTGCTGACCTCACTGGATTCTAGGAGCATGAGGTGGCTGTGGGTTGCCTTGTGGGGAATGCTTCTGAGCCTTTGCCAGAAGTGGCCACTTGTGGCCTCAGGGAGAACATGATTCTGGGTATTGGGAGCTGACAGGAAGGAATGGGGTTAGTCGGAGGAAGTTGAGAAGGTCCATAGGACAGAGGAAGGCGAGTCCTTCCATGAAGATCTGTGGGGTCCCCAGGGACTGGAAGAAGAGAGGAAAGACAGTCCCCTGAATTTGGTCTGCTGCAGGGCCGGGGATGAGACTGGGGAATTGTAGGTGATAAACAGGAAGGAGAGTAGGGATAATCTATCTGGTTCCTAAGCCAGCCTGTCTAGCAGGTCTCCAGGTAGAGAGTTCTTCTGTGTGTCAGTGGCTGAGACAAAGGCATGGAGTGGGGGAGGAAGGCTGTAGGGAAGATCTGCAGAGTTCCCTGGGAATGGAGTCAGAGGAAAGAGAGGCCCCAGAAAGTGCTCTGCTCCAGGGCTGGAGACGAGTCTGGGGAGTTAGAATTGGAGGACAAGAACGGGACCAAAGTCAGCCTCCTTGACTGCATGGCCCGTGGGTTTCCATGGAAAGAGTGCCTTCAGGCGTAAGTGACTGAGATATAGTGATGGGTGAGGGGAACATTTCTTTTCATTCCTCTTGGGTACATATATGGGGGTATATTTGTTGACTCATGGATACTTAAAAATTTTTATTTAGCACTTAAGAAGCTACCGAATGTTTTCCAAATGTGTTGCCCAATTTTATATTATTAACACCAATGGCAGAATTCTAGTTTATGCACATGCTTGCCAGAGCATGCTATTTTGTGTCGCATGAAAAACAGCCAGTTTTGTGAGTGTGAAGCCTTCTTCTTGGAGTCAGACTAAAGAAATAAAGTTTTTTTTTTTTCTTCATTGTCAAGGTATCGGTACAGTCTAGGGATCATCAACCGCTGATTCTGTCTCTAGCGCTCTGAATTTCCCTGTTGCCGTGGAGATTTTTTTCCTGCCTTTGAATTCTTTAACTAGCAGAGAAAGTGAACCCAACCAAGACCCCGAGACTGTATGAAGAAGACATTCTGAAGTAAAAAGACCAAACAAAATGAGGAAGAAGTAATAACTAAAATGAAGGTGTAGTGATAGTTTTATTCATTTATTATTTTAAAATTACATTTTGGTTTTGGTTTTTGGTTTTTTTCAAGACAGAGTTTCTCTCTGTAACTGCCCTGGCTATCCGGAAACTCACTTTGCAGACCAGGTTGGCCTCGAACTTACAGAGATCCTCTTGCCTCTGCTTCCTGAGTGCTAGGATCTAAAAATATCAATACTATGTATTGTGTGTGTATGTGTGTGTATGTGTGTGTGTATGTGTGTGTGTGTATATGTGTGTGTATGTGTGTGTGTGTGTGTGTGTGTGTGTGTGTGTGTGTGTGCACATGGCACAGTGCAGGTGGAGGCCAGACAATGCTTTTGAGAGCAGGTTCCCATTTGAATACCAGACATAGCAGCATGTATGTGTTGGATGTTTGATACAGGCAGATCCTGGATACTGTCTGACCAGTCAGTCTACCTGAAGTGACAAGTTCCAGGTTCAGTGACAGAACTTATTAAAAAGAAAGAAGAGGAAGAAGAGAAGGAGGAAGAAGAAGGAGGAGGAGGGGGAGGAGGAGGAGGAGGAAGAAAGAAAGAGAGAAAGAAAGAGAGAAAGAAAGAAAGGAAGGAAGGAAGGAAGGAAGGAAGAAGAAAAAAGAAAGAAAGAAAGAAAGAAAGAAAGAAAGAAAGAAAGAAAGAAAGAAAGAAAGAAAGAAAGCAAGCTAGACATTAAACCCTGGCACCCACGACTTAGCATACCCCCCTACATCCCCTACATACACAAATCGAAGACACGAGCATGATACAAAGAATCAAGCAATTATTGGAGATATAGCTCAGCATTAAGCGCACTGGCTGCTTCTGTAGAAGACCCAGGTTTGATTCCCAGCACCTACATGGTGGCTCACAACCATTTGTAACTCCAGTTCCAAGAGATCTGACACATGCTTCTTGCCTCCATGGACATCGAGCACATATGTGGTATACATACATACAGGCAAAACACTCATACTCAGAAGATAAAATAATAAAAATAATAATAAAAAACAAAAAACAAAGCGAAGAATCAATGAAATAGAGGAGCTAGTTCAGTGAAAACAAACAAACAAGATTGACAGTTGACAAATCATTAAGCAAAATGAATGAAAGAATAAGAGAAGGCCCAAATCAATAAAATTAGAAATGAAAATGATGATATCAAAGTACATGCCAACAAATCCTGAGGTAGTCCTTAGGGAGATTGTTTTGAAAACTTTAGTGTTCCCCAAACCTGGAAAATCTAAAAGAAATGGATAAACTCCTATGTACATATGAACCACCAGAACTAAATAAAAAGGATATAACAATTTAAACCTAAAACAAGCTGTGAAACTGAAGCAGAAATAAAGTATCTCCCACCAACTATAATCCAGGCCAGATAGAGTCACTGCTGGTCTCTACCAAACCTTTAGAGAAAAGCCAAGGCCAACACTTCCGATGTTCCACAGAACAGCAAGAGAAAGAACATGACCAACCAAACTGGACTCTTTCCATGAGGCAGGAGTTACTTTGCCACCCAAACCAAATAACACAACAAAAATGACAACTACAGTCCAATTTCTCTGCTGAAAATAGATGTGAAACCAAACCAAACCAAACAACCCCCCCCAAACAACAATAACAAAACACCCAGCAAAACACCTGTAAACCAAATTTAAGAACTCACTAAGAAAAACATACAATGTGGTCACTGCTAGGCCTATCCTCTTTTATAAGGAAGCCTAATAAAACTCATTGGGTTTCTCTCTCTCTCCTCCCCTCTCTCTCTCCCTCCCTCCCTCCCTCCCTCCTTCCCTCCCTCCCTCCTCCCCTCTCTCTCTCTCACACACACACATACACAAATACTCTTGCACACAGAAATAACACAATCACCCCAATAGAGGCAGAATTTTTGACCAAGTTCAACATTCTAACATAACAAAAGCTATGAAGTACCTAGGAATAGAAGGGACATATCTCAACATAACAAACAGAGCAAACCTATGACCAAAGTATACTAAATGGGGAAAAACTAAAAACATTTCCTCTAAAATTAGGAACAAGATAGTCCCACTCTTATTAGACATAGAGCCTGAAGTCTTCAGTAGAACAATTGGCAAGAGGGAAAAAATGGGATAAAATTGGAAAGAGAGAGTCAAGTCATTCTTATTTGGAGACAACATGATGTCGTACTTAAAACACCCACAAACTCTAGTAGACAACTCTTGATCTGATGATCACGTGAAGTCAAACAGCAGGATAAAAGAAAAGCATCAGGAAAACAAATAGTTCTTCTACATGCCAGTAATGAAGTTGCCACAAAAAAAGGTGAGGAAATAATTTCCCTCGGGACACGTTAAAACAAAACAAAATAAAGATTAAACCTAACAAAGTAGATAAAAGACCTCTATGATGAAATCGTTGAAACACTGAAGAAAGAAATTGAAAATACTAGAAGTCAGACTTCTTATGCTCAGAAATACCATGAAAGTGACTATATTACTGAAAAGAATCTATAGATTCAAATAATTCTCATAAGATTGCACTAACATTTTTTATAGAACTAGAGAAAAAAAATCCTAATATTCTCACAGAGCACAAATGACCCTGAATAGCTAAAGAAATACTGTGTAGAGAAAGCAGAGCTAGAGATAGAACAATTACACTACAAAGGCCTAGCATGGTATTTGCACAAAAAACAAATGCTGTTATAGCCACCTAACTTTTGACAAACGATTCAAGGACTTATTTTGGAAAAGAAAAGATAGCCTCTTTTTTTTAAATATATATTTTTATTTTATAATTAACTTAATTTCACATATCAGCCACAGATTCCCCCACCCTCCCTCCTCCCACCCTCCAGCCTTCTCACCCCAAATCCACCACCCCCCATTCCCACCCCCTCCAAGGCAAGGTCTCCCCTGGGGAGTCAGCCCAGCCTGGTAGACTCAGCTGAGGCAGGTCCAGTCTCCTCCTCCCTACACCAAGGCTGTGCAAAGTATCCCAGCATAGGCTCCAGGCTCCAAAAAGCCAGCTCATGCACCAAGGACAGGTCCCCGCTCCACTGCCTGGGGGCCTCCCAAACAGTTCAAGCTCATCAACTGTCCCACTTATCCAGAGGGCTTGGTTCAGTTCCATGGGGGCGCCTCAGTCATTGGTTCACAGTTCATACATTTCCACTAGTTTGGCTATTTGTCTCTGTGCTTTTTCCAATCATGATCTCACTATCTCTCGCTCATAAAGTCCCTCCTCTCTTTCGCTGATTAGGCTCCCTGAGCTCCACCTGGGGCTCAGCCATGGATCTCTGCATCTGCTTCCATCAGACATTGGATGAGAGTTCTATCATGACAGGCAGGGTGTTTCTAGAGCAGGTCAGATCAGGCACTCTCTAGACCATTGCCAGTAGTCTACAGTGGAGGTATCTTTATGGATTTCTGGGGACCTCTCTAGCACTCTGCTTTTTCTTATTCCCATGGGGTCTTCATTCATCATGATATCTTCCTCCCCATTCTCCGACTCTGCTCCTGATCCAGCTGGTACCTCCTGCTTCCCTAAGCTCTCTTTCCCCCAACACTTGCCCTTCATTACCCCACTCCCACCACCAGTTTGTTCATGTAGATCTCATCCATTTCTCTATCATTGGGTGATCCCTGTGTCTTTCTCAGGGTCCTCTTTACTAGGTAGCCTCCCTGGAGTTGTGAGTTGCAGTCTGGTTATCCTTTGCTTTACATATAGTATCTACTTATGAGTGAGTACATACCATGTTTGTCTTTCTGAGTCTGGGTTACCTCATTCAGGATGATTTTTCTCTAGTTCCATTTGCCTGCAAACTTCATGATGTCATTGTTTTTCTCTGCTGAGTAGTACTCCACTGTGTATATGAACCACATTTTCTTTATCCATTCTTCAGTTGAAGGGCATCTAGGTTGTTTCCAGGTTCCGGCTATTACAAATAATACTGCTATGAACATAGTTAAGCATGTGTCCTGGTGGTATGATTGAGCATTCCTTGGGTATATGCCCAAGAGTGGTATAGCTGGGTGTTGAGGGAGGTTGTTTCCCAATTTTCTAAGAAAATGCCATATTGATTTCCAAAGTAGCTGTACAAGTTTGCATCCCCACCAACAGTGGAGGAGTGTTCCCCTTGCTCCACATCCTCTCCAACATAAGCTGTCTTCAGTGTTTTTGATCTTAGCCATTATGGTGGGTATGAAGAGAAAGTAGGAAGTAGTCTTGAATGCATTGGCACTGGAAATCATTTCCTAAATATAACACCAATGGCACAGACACTGAGAGAAAGAATTAGTAAATGGGACCTCTTGAAATTGTAGGGCAAAGACAAAATGACAGCCTACAGAATGGGAAAAGATCTTCACCAACCCCACATCTGACATAGGGCTGATATCCAGAATATATAAAGAACTCAAGAAATTAGACATCAATATACCCAACAGTCCAATTGGAAAATGGGCTATAGAGCTAAACAGAGAATTCTCAACAGAGGAAACTCAAATGGCTGAAAGACATTTAAGGAATTGCTCAATATCCTTAATCATCAGGGAAATGCAAATCAAAAAGACTCTAAGATAGCCTCTCCTAATAAATGGTTTGGGAGAAAGGGCATCCACATGTAGAAAAACAAAACTGATCTCTCACTCAGAACAAAAATTAGTTCAAAATGGATCAAAGGCCTTAATGTAAAACCAGAAACTTTGAAACTGCTCCAGGAAGAAACAGGAACACTTCAGGATGAAATGAAAACTGTGACTTCTTTGAGATTCACTCTCCCTGGTCAGAACGGCTAAGTAATTAAGAAAACAGCTGCATACAAGGATGTGGAGAAAGAGGAACCTTTATTCAGCGCTGGAATGTGAACTAGTGTGGCCTCTGTGGAAATCAATATGGAGATTTCTCAAAACTCCTAAAACTAGACCTATCAAGCATATGACCCAGCTGTACCAGTGCTGGATATCTGTCTACAGAAATTTTAGTCAATATATTACAGAGATACCTGCCCATCCATTTTTATTGGCACACTATTTACAACACCAAAGAGATGAAACCAGACTCCATGAAGAAAACATGGTATTTTATTCAGCTGTAAATAAGAAGGAAAGTATGTCGTTTGTAGGAAAGATGCATGGAACTAGAGAGATTTCACCGTTGCATGCTTTCTCTTACATGTAAACTAGGTACACACAAGCATAATATGGAAGCATAGGAAGGGGACCAGGGAAAAGAGAGAAAGATAGAGCAGAGAGACAAGGACCATGAGCAAACTACAATAATACACATGGAAACATGTCACAAAAAAAGATCATTATTTTGTACACTGATGATTTTAATTAAAAATGAATTATTCAAAAAATGAATATTTCTTTTTTAGGAATGATGGTAATAAATAATTCACTATCTATTCATCAAATGAAAAAGAAAGGAAGAAGAATGAGGAGAAAGAAAGAAGGAAGGAAGGAAGGGAAGGAAAAGAGTTAGCTCATCCTGTGTTCCACCTGCTGCCATACAGGAAACAAGTCCTTCTCTGCTGTTCTGGGGCCACTGTTGTCCTTCAGGACATCTGTACTGACAAACAGACTCTGCCACCATCTGACTTCTGACTCCAGGACACAGCAAGCAGACACCTGTCAGCTTTTCTCCAGGGAGCATGGCATCCACGCTGAGTAGATCTGACCCCAGGATGCTTTCTCCACCATCCCACTGTATCCCCAAACAGGTGGGAGGTCTGGAAACTAAGTTACAAAAACTCATTTTACTAATAGCCTATTAGCCGATGAGCTAGTCAAGTTAAATCATTGCAATTTGTGTTTTTCTGCATCCTTTTAGTTGGCACCCAAACCACACACATTTTGGTTTGTTGGTAAACAATGTAGGATGTCTTAATCATTCTGTGACCCCTGGCACAGTTCTTAATCTTCCATGTTATTTTTAGAATTTTTACTTGACAAATTAATATAAATTTTTCCAGTATGTTGCATCTGGTTTACTTATGGACTTAAGTTTTCATTATAGACACCTGCAGAAATTTCATGTGCTTTTAGTTTTTCTCTGTGTCTCCAAGTAAGTGGCCTGAAAACTCATATTTTGGAAGTGAGTATTTCTGGGACTGGGGACTCAGCTCTGTGGCACAGCATAGCTCAGCAAATGAAGAGCTCTGAGTTCCACGTGTAACACCCAACCAGAAGAATGGACAAAGGAAAACCATCAAGAAATTCAAAGTGAGTATTTCTCATTATTCCTTCCATGATTTTGAATGTCTGCTTATACTGGAGTAGTACTATCACTCCTTAACCTTTAAATGTTCATCAGCTCTGAAATGGTTATGAATTCATAACTGAGGACTGGTGCTCAATTCACTTGGTTAGCAACATGCTAGGCTGTTTTTAAATCTATGCATTTTAAAATTCATTTTATCTTTAATTAATGAAAGTTAAAACAAAAATTGGGACAAGGTTGAAAATCAGATTGTTTTTATTATAGTTCTTAATGGATATTACTGAAAAGAAATTTAAGTTATGTTGTCTCAACACTGTACATGTAAGCCCCAGAAAATAACATAAGTCTGCAGTTCAATGAATTATGATGCATTTTATTAAATAAAATACCATTCTATGTCTTTTTAAAAATCGTCATGTACAACCTTATGCCATTTTCCTCAATATTTTAGAAGACAAATTGCTAAGCAGTGTCCGTAGCCTAATTTTACTTGTATGCCAATGGTTTTATACATATACATATACATATACATATACATATACATATACATATACATATACATATACATATACACACATATATATGGTATCTTAAATCAAATGGCCCCTAAAGGCTTGCATATTTGAATACCCCCTATTTGGTGGAACTCCTTGTGAAGGATTGGGCAGCATGGCATCGGAGGAGGCATGTCACTAGAGGTGGACTTGGAGGTTTCAAAAGCTCATGCCATTCCTAATGAGTTCTCTCTCTCTGCCTTGTCCTTGTGAACTACATGTGAGCTCTCAGCTACTGCTCCAGCCTCATGCTTCCCTGTCCAGTGTCATGCCCTCCTCCGTGATGGTCACGAACTCACCCTCTGAAACTGTAACTCCCAAATGAACTCTTCTCTAAGTTACCTTGGTGATGGTGTCTCATCACAGCAATAGAAAAGTAACTTAAACAGTAGCATTTCTCATACAAAAGGCCCTCTTCCACTTCAAGCTATACTCTGACTTCCGTGAGTGGGCACACACACACACACACACACACACACACACACACACACACACACACACACTAGCCCCAGATACATGGAATAACTGTTTTTAAAGAAGCAATATCCCTGGGGCATATTTCACTTAACATTCTGCTCTTTAATTTTACTGTAATGGCATTTCTTCGTAGTAAATCCAGCTTCAACTAAAATCTCAAGTTTCAGAGCACTGATATGCATTTAAATTTTGATGCCTCCACTGGGTTCATGTGTTTCTTCAGCCGCTTTTGCTACTGATTGTCAATGGGTGGATTTGGAGCTCTGGTGGAATGGGATGATGTCTTTTCTCAGAAGGAAGACGTGACTGCACCAGTGCCATTGCAGAAGAAAGCGATATTCCTCAGTGTCTCCGTGAAGCTAAAATCATTAGGTAACCGTTGCTTCAATCCTTGTTACTGCCTGCTACCCAAAATGTATAGATTAGTTTTGACTGATTCTAGCCAATATCTTTATTTCTTCCCACACCTAAGGCCACGCTCTCTTCTCTAGCCATGCAAGCCTATCCGATGCATCTTCTAAGCAAAGCTCTCTATTTCTTTTGATCAACACTCGCCTGCAAAGCTGGCTGGGGGCCCCATCTCTCCACAGACCATTTACACAGCAAGTGGAACTTGACCTATTGGGCTGCCTTGGTTATTTCTCCTCCACCGTATTCAACTCTGACCTTCTAGCCCGTGTGTCCTAAAGGCACACGGACAACTTCACATCAAAACAATAGCGTTTTGAGGCTAGAGACAGCTCAGTCAGGAAGCATGAGGATCTGAGTTGAACGCCCCCCCCCCCCAAACCCATGTTAAAAAGTTAGACATAATGGCGTGTGCTTGTAATCACAGCTCTGAGGAGGCAGAAGTCCTAAGATGGGTCCTAAGATGCCTGCCACAGCTAGCTCAGCCTTCTCTACCCTACTCATCAGGATGCAGGTTAGTGAAAGACATTGTCTCAAAAAGGAAAAAAAGAAAGAAAGAAAGAAAGAAAGAAAGAAAGAAAGAAAGAAAGAAAGAAAGAAAGAAAGAAAGAAAGGAAAGAAAGAAAGAAAGGAAAGAAAGAAAGAAAGAAAGAAAGAAAGAAAGAAAGAAAGAAAGAAAGAAAGAAAGAAAGAAAGAAAGAAAGAAAGAAAGAAAGAAAAAAGAAAATGTGGATGGTGCCTGAGTAACAACATCCAAGGTTGCCATCTGGCTTCCACAGGCAGGTTCACACATGGAAATACATTGCACACACACACACAAACACACACACACACACACACACACACACACACACACACACACACACGCACACACATGCATATACATGCCCATGCACACAAATAGTATTTAGGGCTGCCTGGGTTTACAGAATTTTCTGGTTATAAAACATGCTAAAGAATTCAGGATTTTATCTTATGTCACACTTCTGGTAAGCACAAGCAGGCAAAAAGACCATGCCTAGGAAAAGTCGGGCTTTGGAAACGTTGCTTAGCTAACTCATCTCGAAGCATGTGTGTTTTCACTTTGGCTGCATGAAACCCAGCAAATAAAATCTAGCCCTAGTTACTTGGGCCTGGCTAGTTTATTTGGCTTCTGTGTAGTTCTGCTAAACCCAGCATTCCATTATTAGCCGGTCTCCTCAGTCCTTCCATGGCTACAGACCTACACAAAGCTGTACCAGTGGGAGAGTGGGCACAGTAGAATTGCCAGAGTCAGCACTGGAAGGCGCTTGAGAGCCCATGAGGCTACTCCCTTGACCCTTTCCACTGTCTTCTGGCTTGCCCTGAATGCTGGTTCCAATACGACCGGGTGGTTACTTAGCATCTTCAAATCTGCAACCACTGTGTAAAACCGCTCATCATTTTCTTCAGTTTTGCTCTCATACGTTCCAGGAGATCTGGAGAAGTAAGATACGTGGATAAATGGCTAACGATGTGTAATAATATTGTGAGACTAGCATAAATGAGGGTTAGGTATTTTGAAGACAAGCAAAACAAACCAACAAGCCCCCCTCCTCCCCCAAATCCCAACTTACTCTTTGAAAAGATAGAAACAGGTACCAAGTCTGAACCTGAAAGATAGACGAAGAAGAAGAGGAAGGTGTTTTATATGGGGACAGTTTACAGAGACAGAAAAAGAGGTTCCTCTGAGGAACCAGTTACTTTTGAGGGTAATCGTGACTGAAGTGGGAGATTTGAATAGAGAAGGGGTGAGTAGTGTTGATAAGTAAAGGTCGGGCAGAGACAGGGTTAGTGCATCCAGTTGCTACACTTAGGGCAAGGATAGAGCCCAGAGCCACACCGTGCCATTGAGACATCACCATCTGTCAGTGGGGTTGTTCCCCTGGGCCTCCCCTTGTGGAGGGGAGGGATTCTGGAACTGAGAGATCTAAGCAGGGAATAGAGAGTCCCGCCAGGAGCCAGGGTGATGATTGGGAAAGCATACACCAAGTGACCAGCCATGCCAACTCAAGTGAAAGGAGGAAAGAAGGGACTTCCCAGCATGTAGGATGTGCCAGGCAGGTTGGAGGGCAAAGTTAAGAGTGTCTCAGCGCCAAGACCATTACAGTTGTTAGAGAAGGCAAAGTTCTCAGCGAAACCAGTAGGAAAAGGGAAAATACCAAGTTCAGTTTTTGCCGTATCTTACTTTATTTGAGGAGAGGCAGAGCATATTTTAGCAGGCACTTGGAAATGTAATTGTCTAATAAACACAATTTCAACTTTCATTTAGAGAGAAGTAAATCCCATTTCATTTACTCAGAGTCCTTCCCACCTGGGAGGAACGTGCATGAGTCACTCTGGGAAAAGCCCCAAAGAAACCCTGTGGATTCCTTTTCTGTGAAGCCACTTGCGTTTGGGGTGATTTAAAACGTCCAAGCATGACGCTATTGTCTTCGCTTAGTGCCAGGTAGGAGGAAGAGGGCAAGTCCGGCGCCTTCTAGCTTGAGATTTACAGACTCTTGGCTTTTTATCTACAGTGCAGTTGGGGCGTCTGGCTCCTGCAATCACTGTGGTAGCATTAGGGTCCCAAGGGACAGCTTCCAGACTCCCTCCCTCCCCCAAGGCAATATCTCTCAACGCCTGCCTGCAGAGGGAACCAGCCCCTTCACACACGGATGATGCCACTGACAACCTACGCTCTTCTAGACTTTGTTAAAAGCCAAGCTGAGATGCTCAGTTTCGGGTGCTTCTTTTAAAAAGTATGTGGAGAAGGGCACTGAGTGGGACACCCCGTCCAGTTGCCGTCCAGTTTGGACAACAATGCATCTGTCAGCCAGTGAATGATAAGGGCTGTGAGGACTGAAAGGAAGGCGCACATCTGTTGCGTCTACCCACCAGCCCGGCTTGCGTACCTCCCACAGCGTTTGGGCTGAGCGCCAGACACCCACAGCAGCTTTAGATGGGTCTTAAGGTGCCATGGCAGCCACCAGGTCCCAAGTGCCCTGTGCATCTCCTGATGCCCACAGAACGTCTTTCAGGAGAAAGGGTGGAGTTCAGGGGAACTGACGACCTTTCTAGGCTGTAAAACCCTGCCTGGAGGTCACCCAGGGGGATTATCGCTCAGGAATCCTGCTGTGGGCTATTTCTGGCTCTGGTCCTACTCTCCTCTCTAGCATCAGGCACTCCTCTTTGATGGTCCTGTCGCTCAATTTCCCCTTTTCATTAATACTGCCTTGGCCTCTGGGACATAAGCCAGGACCTTGTAGCAAACTTTTTTAACAACCCTTCTCCCCCGGGCCACATTTTGAACAATCCATTTTAAAGAAAGAAATCTTGTTATTTGCTTTCATCAAGTATATGTACACATGGAGAACACACACACACACACACACACACACACACACACACACACACATATACATATAGACACATATATATTTTCTAGTTATTTCAAAATTCATGTATTGACTCCTAATTAAGCTGTAGACGTTCCTTTGTAATATAATTTGTAAACAAAACACATAGTTAAATTAACTACAGGCAGTTCATGTAGTGACAGTTTACAGATTACCTGATCCTTTAAATACGGCCTCTCAATTTCCTGATTCCTTTTTATTTTGTTTAACTGCACCAGGTACAATTCAGTTCTCTGGAGCCCAAGTCAGCCTCAAAGGTCCTCTGTTGCTGGGGTGGCGGTAACTTGGATACAGCGAAGCAGAGCTCCCAAGATCTCTGAAAATCAAGCTAGAGACAGATGTGGCAGGAACAACCTCCTGGGTTCTGGATTTGCCGTTCAGTGCTCAGTACATGTTTCATTTATTCATGACCCAAAGCTGCAGCTCAGTCACAAATTTCTTTTTACTGTGTGTGCTTAGGTGGTGGTGGTGGTGGTGGTGGTGGTGGTGGTGGTGGTGGTGGTGGTGGTGTGTGTATGTGTGTGTGGTGTATGTACCTTGTGGTGTGGGTGTGTGCGTTCATACGTGCATATGCACATGCATGTGGTGGCCCAAGTTCAACACTAATTGTCTTTTCTCAATCTCTCTCCAGCTATATATTTTAAAGGCTACCTCTCTCACTGAATCTGAAGTTCACTGATTTAGCTAAGCAGGGTGGCCAACGAATTTCAGGGGTCCACCCACCCATCCCTCCTTCTATGGGGTTGCTGGAGCACATCACTATCCTAGTCTTTTTGACTGAGTTCTGGAGATATGAACCAGGATGTTCTGCCTGTGGGACAGACATTTGAGGAGTTAGCTGTCCCCCCAGGCCCCTATCATAAAATTTTTTGAAAGGAAAAACTCCCCCTTTCATCTTCCATCTCTGCTCAGTCTGGACACTGGGCACTGTGTGAGCACACAGCCAGTGTTGACTTATTGCTACTTCTGAACAAGTTAATTGCTCTAAAACCTCAAGGAGAAAGTGAGATAGATCAAGAGCAGCAAAGATCTATTTAATGTTACAAAAGGTAAAAGAAGCTTCATTACCTTCTAAAGTCTACGTGAGGCTAGAGTAAGAGTTAACTGAGACATATCCATGAATAATGATGGGGGGGACTTCGATTCTATGGGCACCTGGAAAATGCTCACAAGTGAGAGCATGTGAGGTAACGTCTAAGAGAAGCACAATAGATGATGGCTTGAGGGGAAAATTCTGGAAAAGGAAGATGACTTCCAGCTTGATCTCACAGTTCTGTTATTATAAATAGGCCGCAGAATAAAATGTCCTGAGTTCAGACTAGTTAGAAATTAGAGAATTGCCAGCGAGGGCTAAACAAATGTCACAAAATTGTCCGTCAGATTGGTGAGATTTCTGGCAGGTTTGGTGAGGAAAATATAACCATGAAGGTATTGGTGAAATTATTAAGTTAAAAGGGAGGTTTATTTAGTGGCGTAACTTACAAATAAAGGGATAGGTAGGTTGCAGGGTCTGGGAAAGACGGAGCACAGTATGGCGGTGTTCTCTGGAGAACTCTGCTTGGTCAACCTCCAGCGTCCAGCGTCCAGGAAACAAGAGAGACGGCGCATCTGGATCTCAGGTATTCAAGATCCTCTCTTGGCCCCGCCTTGTAGGCGTGACAGTTAGCGAAGCCTCAATGGGGGTTGGAACTTCCAGATCAAGGTTGGAATGGCTACCCACTACATGAAGGAGACATGTATCAGAAGAGGCCTCATATGTAGATGAACCCTGTTGACTTTATGTTATGTGAAATAAGCCAGCCAGCAAAAGATGAGCATCGAGTGAGCGCTCTTACGTGCAGACTCTAAAGAAAGCAGACTTCTGGCTGCCAAGACCAGACTGGGGATTACCAGGAACGGAAGGAGGGGCTGGAGAAAGCAGAGGTGATGGTTCAAGGTACAAAGCTCAGACACAATTATGAAAACGAAGAAGAGGGAGCAAGAAAAGATGTTCTGTCGGAATCGTTTTTGGAGTGGAGATAGTAAACCTATCAAATTTCTTTGGATACCATTACTCTACCAGTTGAGAATGAGACCACTACCACAAACTTTAATTAAATACTGGCTAGGAAGGTGGACTCTGGCCAGATCCATGCCTGGGTTCTCAGGTAATGGTCATGAGACTTAAAAAGGACAAAACCACAGAGCCACCATATTTTCCATCAGGTCCGATCCCGGGCAGGCATAGATCCTGATGGACTTCCTGCCTTTGTATCTCTAGTCTACATCCAATCAGGGGCAAGCGTACATCCTAACATAGTTCCTGCCCACATACCTCCTGCCCACATGTGATCAAGCACATTTGGTGTAATTGGCTCAAACAAACGTATTTAGGGGAGTGAAAACTTGGAGTGCTAGATTCCTGGGAGATGGGAAAGGACAAGAGCAGGGAGGGAGACTCAAAAAAGGCGGCAGAGGAAGCAGAAGGACCCATTTCCATACACTCTGCAGGCTTACACAGGGCTCTTCCAGCCTTCATCCCTGATGCTGCTGACTTAACTGCAGAATATTTGGGTTCGGAAAGCCTGACCCAGTGAGAGGCTTCAAAGCTCCAAATTGAGGTAGAGGTCTAGAGGGGGGCTTGTGGCAGCACCCCGATCCCTGCTCACAACATCATGCCCTCTGCAGCTGTGCCTATGTTCCAATTCTATCTTTTCTTTAGCATGAATAAGATGAAGGGTGAGAATAGTTCTACATCCCTACATCTGTCTTTCTGAATCCAGGGATGTATGTAGAATGTTTAATAGAGCATCCAGAGGAAATGTCTTAAAGGACCATTCTGTCCACAGCTCCCCCAATCCTGCTTTGATTCCTATCCCTCATTTTCCCAGTGGCCATCGTGGGGAACTTGATGCGGTCTTTTATCGCATTTTGTTATGGTTGTTGTTTTCCATACTGATTCTACCACTCCTTACCAAACAAGATGTACTTTTGTGACTATTCATTTCCTATCGAAGTCCTTCCTTCATGTTGAGAGAGCCAAAGCTACGTTTTAAGTTTTAATTATAGGCCTGGAGAGATGGCTCACTGGTTAAGAACATTGACTGCTCTTCCAGAGGACCCCGGTTTCATTCCCAACACCCACATGGCTCACAACTGTCTGTTATTCCAGTTCTGATGGACCCGACACCCATGACAAAATACCAATGCACATAAAATAAAAAGTTTTAATTACTGTGCCTAGGAGATCCATGAAATAGAAATGCCTCTAACCTGTAAGCCCCTTGCCCAAGGACAGATAGTCCCTGAAGTGCTGGAGGCTTGGTTATGGCAGATAACAAGCCACACCTTCTCACTCCTCTATACAAGTTTGTTTGACCCATCTACACCTGAGGTGCTTGGTCACATGTGGGTGGGAGGTATGCGGGCAGGTACTATGTAAAGACGTAGGCTTGCCCCTGATGAGACCTCCTGGGAAATCCTTAAGCCCCTGCAAAATGCCATTTTCTGGGAAACCAGAGATGGACCTGGCTAGAGAGTCCATCAGCCTGGCCAGTATTTAACTAAGGCTTGCTTCGAATTTGACGGTAATAGATTTATTCTCAAAGGAACTGAGACATGAGTTCAAGTTCTCGGAACTTTGATTCCCTTGGGTGCATTTTCTGGGGGAATTCTCATTTGACTTGACCCCTCTCATTCTCCATCCTGCCAAAGCAGGCAGATGACAAAGAGAGATCGGGTTATTGTGAAATGGACGCTCCTTTCCTTGGCCATGGATGTCAACTCTCTTGTTTAGGCAAAGCTCAGAACAAATATTTACTGCTTGGGTATAAAAGGCTGGTTGGCAGAGCACGCTCAGAATGTTAAAAACCATGAAGTGCCAAGTGGACAAGGAGACCACCTTGAAGTGGGGGTGGGGAAGGGAAAGTGGGAGGAGAGGGGCAAAGACAATGAAAAGCACCGGTGAAGATTCTGTGGTGATCAGGAAGAATGCGCTTCGGGTAAATTGGAAGGACTCTGTCGAGTTACAGGAAAGGATGGGAGATGGAAGCAGGGTACTGCAAATCTGGGCGCGGGATGAAGGTAGACAGGGCTGTGGTGGTGCATACCAGTAAAATCGTCTCTTTATGTGAGGGAAGAATTGCTCCCCAAGTATGCAGTCTGAGTAACCGTCCTCTCAGGGAGCACACATTCAGTGAATGTGTGTGGAAGTAAACCTTGAACCTCAGTGAGAGGAAGTGGAGGAAAGCAGAGCCTGTGCTGAGGTAGTTAGCTCAGGGTAACACACAGGCAAAGAACCACTGAGGCCCCGTGATAAAAGTTATTGACATTCTGTGCACTCTTAAGTAGTAGATAGTTAACTGTGTGAATGGAAGAGGAAAAGCCAGTTAAATAAATACAAAGGTTTCCAAGAATTCTTTGAAAGTGTATCCAAATAATATCTAAAAAGTTCTTAGAAGACCCCAAAGCATGTTCTCTTTCCAACTCACCATGCTCTGTGGAATGGAGGACCATGTCTGCTTTGCATGAAGTGATGGCATTTTCCTAGTTTAAGTCTATAAAGAGATTCAGATGACCACAATCTATAAGTTTTCAAAACGACCAGAATATAAAAGGAGGAAGCCCCAAGCAAATTTGTGAGTGACAGTTTGAACACCTAATTTTTACCACATGTTAAGTGCATCTCTGCTCCAAGGAGCTCAAAAAAAAATAATAAAACAGAGGAATACCATTTAAAATTGCTGTTTTAGAGCAGGAGGTGTAGAGTTCCGAGGCGGAGTGATGCCTAGTGTGTGCATGGCCCTGGGTTTGAGAACCTGCACCACACACACATACACAAAATCAATTTGTAAATAGTTATTTTACTGTGTTTCTAGTTAAACAATTTCTTTTCTGTTAAGATGGATATTTCGGTTGTTGAACACTGAAGTTTTATAAAATGGGGAAAGAACTCTAAAAGCAGTTTCTACACTTTCCTAAATTATCTACACTACTTATGTCAAATTAAAAATTCCATACCTGTTTTTTTGTTTGAGTCTGGGAACTCAGGCCAAACTGTCAATCTGTGTGTTCCTGTCAGAATATCTATCTACCTCACAGATCAGTGAGTGGCTCAGTGTGTTGAAATACCTGGCTTTCATGGAGCAACCTGGATTTGCTTTTTGTTTGTTTGTTTGGTTTGTTGTTGTTGTTTAATTTGGTAAGTGCAAGCATACAGGTGTGCCTGTTTTCTCTTGTTAGGGGAAACATGACCAGTCTGTGTGGGTGACAGGATCACACCACAGCTTGTCGGCACTTTACAACAATCTGAAAACGATAAGGGCTCTCCAGGCCAGACCCTCCCTGGTACTTGTAGAAAGGTCTGTGTCAGATGGGGTGGGTGACAGAGATTGCTGTGAGGGGCCAGTGGGATGGACATTGTCTGTCGTTGCAAGAGCCCATTTGCGGAGGCAGGACTAGTAAGTGTTGTGTGTGTGACCCTGGTGGGGCGGACGATGGGACTTTCTAACAGTCCTCCCTATCTTTGGGTAAAAGGGGTATCAGCTACTAAAGACCCTTAGGTGGCTTTAAGAAGAAAAGGGCTCAGTGTGGCCTTTACAGCATCCTTGGAATAAAAAGCCATTTCAAAACCCCCAGTGAAAAGAACTTTGAGGAATGTGGTATCTACCTCCCTACCTGAGTTGGGTCTCCCACAATCCTTGATACACACTGTCTTCAAGAACATTGAACACAGAGGAAGACCCTGCTTAACTGGAATACCTTCAACTTGATTAACACTTTTTTCCTTCTTTCTTTCTTTTTTTTTTGTTATTTTATTTTTTCAAGGCAGGATTTCTGTTATTTATTAAGCAGCAGCTCTGTTTACCCTATGAGAGAAGCCAACAAAACCCACTATAAGAGTTTATTAAGGGAAAGGAATAGAAAGGGTGTGCATAGGCCTACGGAATGACCATGCAGGAAGAGAGGGAAGGAATAGGTGGAACCTGCTTTTATATTAGAGTGCTGGGATTAAAGGCGTGGGGCATCACCGCCTGGCTGATGACACAAACATTTAAAACCTGAGGACATTCTAGGTAAAAACATGACAGGAAACTTCTGTAAAGTCACCCTTGGTCCAGTTATTCAGATAAATAATCTCATTCTCACTTTGAAGTCTTGTGAATTTTCAGCACATTAGAGACTGCATGTGAGAAACAAAACTCAGAAAAATTAAATAATGCAACCAAGAAGCAAAACTTGGTATGTCATCCATGGATGTATTTTTAAAAAATGTTACTGCATAAAAGATAATATTTAGTGTTTTATGTTTAGCTAAAAATGAAATAACCATAGTAAATTTCCCTTTATTAATATATATCTTTAATACTGTGTCTTCTTTTTAAGGAATAAATACAAATTATGCAAGAAAACTAGCAATATTCATTGAGAGATTCATTTTATTTTATTTAAACATATAATTGTGGAGGGACTAGAATATGGAGTCTGTTTTTATTTTCTCTTGTGATTAGTTATAATTCCTATCAATTATTGAAAGCAATTACGAGTTCAATAAAAAATCAATTATGAAATTATAATTAATTTCAATTTTTTATTCATTAATTTTGCTCCTGAATAACTTTGAGTCTCTGCAAAGGTCACAGAAACATTTAGAACTTGATTACTGTCACCATGAGGGGTATTTAAATGACAGATTTGAGTAAATAACAAGTGAGAAGAAGGAAGAAGAGGAAGGGGAGGAAGAGGAGGAGGAAGATGAGAAGAAGGAGGAAAAGGAGGAGGAAGGGAGCAGGCCATATTTTAGTGACAGCATCAACATTGGTATAACTTTAGCGCAAGGACTGCTTTATGATTAAACTTAGTGACTGTTGCTGTAACCATCAGTGACCCGATGCATGTATGGCTACAGAGTTACTCAGAGGCCAGAGATAACCAATCTCCATTCTATGTGGCTTGCTTCAGTCTCCTACCCTAACCCTAGTTAAGAGGATAAATTATTTTTAGTGCAGTGAGACTCCAAATGTGAATCTTTCCTGAAGCTGAGGATAATATTAATAACAACAAAATAATTTGTAGTAAGCCAGGCATGGTGGCACACGCCTTTAATCCCAGCATTTGGGAGGCAGAGGCAAGCAGATCTATGTGAGTCTGAGGCCAGTCTGTTTTATATAATGAACTCCAGGACAGCCAGGGTTACATGGAGAGATTGGGTCTCAAAAATAAACAAACAAAAAATAGTTCATAGTTATCAAGTACTTTTGCTTTCCATGATGTGCTAGCCATTCCCACGCACTCACTCATTTAATCTCTGCAACTTGATACTGTCTGCATTTGTTCCGTATTTCAGGTAGGACACCCCACCCCCAATCCTAATCTTTCCAAAATTAGGAGGCACCTTACAAATGATGACATGTCATCAAACTATGCCTTTTAGTTGCACATAAATCTGTGGTGTATTTTATGAAGACTGTCTCAGAATTGAAGAGACACAGTGTCTCCTTAAGTTTATAGTTTCAAACCAAGATTAGAGAGGTTGGGAAGTACTGGAGAGATCTAGTTTGTGTGGATGTACAGTACAAACTGAAAGCAATTCCTGCCTGCCAAACTGTTGGTCTCCATAAATCTACGAGTCCCTTCTGACTTCATTGTAAGTCCCCAGTCAGTAATTAAATTCATAAATCTGTATTTAAATCACCTTTGAGTTACGTGGGAATTAATAGCTCTAAAAATCTAATGAAAGGCCAATTAAAGCTACTTGGTTTCAAGGGGAAAAAAAGATGGTGGAGGCTCAAACAAGGGCTCTTGATTTTAAGTCTGCTTTCCTTCCTTCCTTCCTTCCTTCCTTCCTTCCTTCCTTCCTTCCTTCCTTCCTTCCTTCCTTCCTTCCTCCCTCTCTCTGCTCTCTCTTTCTTTCTTTTTTTCATTCTAAATCAGTTCAAATTTTTAATTTGAAGAATACAACTTTTAGACTGGATAACATTTGCTAATCAGGAAGAAAGACATTTATTTAATCAAGCTTCAGATGCTAATTTGTCTTTTAGATTTACCAAATAACCAAACCTAGAAGAGTATAGGCATTTTTTTGTTTTTTGTTTTTTTTTTTTGTTGTTGTTGTTTTGTTTTGTTTTAGTTTGTTTCTCATGTTTTCTTCTTTTAGGTCTAAATTTAAGCTGATCAGAAAGAATATTCAGTGGTTCTGAGTTAAATTTAGATGAATAGTATTGAAAACATGGACACTATTGTGAAGGGATGCAATGGCTTACGAGTCTCCTTTTGTTAAACCCCTTACTGTGTGTCAGGTAAGGTATAAAGTGGTGTGAACAACAAATAAATGCAGCGTATTCATGTTTAATAGTCCTGGAACTTAAAGCAGGAGACTTAAGAAAGTTGACCTTTTTCTCACTTGTTCACGATAAAGCCATTTCCAAAGACTCTGTATACATGATGCCCCTGCCACTGAGTACATAAATCAGCCTTGCTATTTAGATTTAGACCACCTTTTTACTGCTGAGAAATGTTGGGCATCTTGATAAAAGGAATCTAATGGGAAACTGTGTTCACCCATTCCGGGATCTTCATTTGAGAAGCCATCAAGTCCTTTTCTTGAAAAACGAATGTATTATTTTGGAGCCCACAGTTTCGCCGCTGGTACTCAGTTCTTCGTCACCCGGCGGGCATCGGGCACTGAGCTGGACGCTGATATCCACAAGTGACTGGAGTGGAGGTCCTGACCTCCCGGGGCTCACAGTGCAGGGGAGTCGTGCAGGCTGATCACACAGCACAGAGCTGCATGAAGCCACGGGCGTGTAAGAAAATGCTGAGGGAGAAGCCGAGTCCATCAGTTACACACAGACGTGAGTGCGGATAACGATCGCTATTCTCCACTGCCTAGCCTTCAGTAACTTTGTCTAAAACTCACTTGTTTTACCTGAACTTCCAAAGCTACAAAACTTTCTAAATGTTTAAAGATCCCTGAAACCACATGCCTCGGCTTCCAGTCATCACACCAGGGATCCCTGTTTTCTTTCTTCACCTCCGTGGTCCCTTCATTCCTTCCTTCTCTCTCTCTCTCCCTCCCCTCCTTTTATTTTAAAATTGGTATTTTAAATTTAGTATTAATATTGAAAATATTTTAAATTTAGTATTTAATTTTTTTTTTGAGACAGGGTTTCTCTGTGTAGCTTTGGAGCATGTCCTGGATCTCACTCTGTAGACCAGGCTGGCCTCAAACTCACGGAGATCAGCCTGGCTCTGCCTCCCTAGTGCTGGGATTAAAGGCATGCATCACTGCCACCTGGCTAGTATTTAAATTTTTAAATTAATATTTTTTAGATTATTATTGTATTCATTGTTCACTCCTGAGATTAAAAAAAGGTGATGTGTCTTAAGGAACCATTTTCATTTCTGCATGCTGCTGCTTTGAGTAGACCTAGCAAAATACGTGCAGTGGTACTCAATTATGAGGACACTCAAGCATGTCTTCTTTTGCTAACCAATATACTTAGGGCCAATTCTTAAAGACGGAAATGCAGAATTAAAAGATATCTCCAACTGGAGACTGTAATAGATGTTGCCAAGCAACCGGATTCTGCGCTAGTTTGATTACTGAAGGATGCCTTGTGACTGGAAAACGCCAGACAACGACAATATGAAAATGATTTCTGCAGTGACACTTTAAAGTTTCATAGTTTGTTTCCATTGCAGAAATGATCAAAGGTTATCTGATGAAGGCAAAGGTAGAGAGAAATCCAGAGAGAAAGGAAAAGGCCATGGTAATGGTTTAATCTTGAAGACACAATCTAAGGAAACCTCACTTACCCTCCACCCTTATCTTCTCTCCTCTTTCTGTCATTTTAGCCAGTGATGATCAGAGCACATCCATCTTTAAAATATAATTGCTAAGCCCTGCAGAATGCAGGAGATCGTTTGATGTGCTTTTACGACCTGGGGTTAGAGACAGCCACACAACTCAGCCTTTTGCGGTGGAAACCGCAAGCTTCTAAGGACACTCTGGCTGGCATCGCTGCACGCAGGGGCCATAATAAGCTCTATCCTTTGGGGGCCTCGAGGACTTCCCATGTCTCGCTGCATCATGTGACTTTGGCAGTAAACTTAGAGGTACGACAGAGAATCTCGTTTCTAACAACAGAACCTCTAACTGCTGCAGGGTCCCTTCTCTTCCTACTTACCACTGTCTTTAGTTAAGCATCCCTGCCTTGACACCCATGTGGATAGGGTACGCTTCCCTGGGAGGACCATTCATCATAGACCAAGCGGTCCAATGAAGAACATTGCTTACATTAAAACATCAGGTAGAGCGGCAGTATAGCTTGGTTTGCATGAGGTGCTGGGTTCAGTCAATCCTCAGCATGCAGGGTAGCAGGAGGATGGCAGTAAAACATGTCAATTGGCTATTTGGCTGGGAAAAAAAAAGAGACTCAGTGTGCAGAAGTCACGAGAATCTACCTGTTTATTTTGTGGTACTATCATTTAGGTGAGCAAATCTCTGAGTTAAGATGCTTTTGTAGCGGTGCAAGGGGTGAGGTGGTGGTGGGAGGCTGAGATGTTGTGTTATATACTGGCTGGGGGAAACACTGTAGTGGTATTGTGTTCCCCAAAATATTGTGCACCCTAATAAACTTATCTGGGGCCAGAGAATAGAACAGCCACAATATTAAACATAGGGGTTAGGCAGTGGTAGCACATGCCTTTAATCCCAGAAAGTGAGCCTTTAATCCCAGGGAGTGATGGCAGAAAGCAGAAAGGTATATAAGGCATGAAGACCAGAAACTAGAAGCTTTTAGCTGGTTAAGCTTTCAGGCTTTGAAGCAGCAGTTCAGCTGAGATCATTTTGGATGAGGACTGAGAGGCTTCCAGTCTGAGGAAACAGGATCAACTGAGAAATTGTCGAGGTGAGGTGGCTGTGGCTTGTTCTGCTTCTCTGATCATCCATCATTCACCCCAATACCTAGCTCAGGTTTGATTTTATTAATAAGACCTTTTAAGATTCCTGCTATAAAAAACACTGCCTGGTACTTGCATGAGTTGCCTTGAAGCAGTCAGAAGAAGTGAGTTTGGATGACTATTCTAAGTTTGGTTACTTTGGCTTGAGAGAGAAGAATCTGGTTTATTCAGCATGGCTTCTGTACATCTAGCATGGCAACACCCTCACTGATTCATGGGAGAGTAAGTCAAACATGAGTTTTCACCCTCCTCCTGGCCCATGGGTTTGTTTCTTGACCAGCTCCTTCAGGGAGTCAGCTAGTCTGGGAGAAAAGAGAGGACAGAAGAGCTAGAAAGGCCGAGTTATTTTACATAAGTGACGTCATTACACAATAGCCCTTTGCCTAGATAACAGTTCCAATTCTTAAAGCAACTTTGGCTTTGCCTAGGCTTTGGATCCTGCATGGGATGGAAAAGCCGAGAAAGATAAATGGTCCATAACAGAGGCTGCAGGCCATCACCTCTAAGCCATGCTGAATTATCTAAAGAGGGAATGTGAGCTGAGAATGTGGGGTAGTTGGTTGGCAGACTGCTGCTTGCCTAGCATGCAGGAAACCCTGAGTTTGATCCTCAGTCAGGACTGGTTAAACTGGGCAGTAACATGCCTGTGATATCAGCACTGAGGAGGCTGGAGCAGGACCAGAAAGTCAAGATCAACAGCTACCTAGGGATTTTGAAGCCAGCCCATTTCTAAGTAAATAAATAAGTAAACAAATAAATAGGGAAGGTAAGTCATAAGCTTAGTCATAGCCACCGTTGCCCTGTAAGTGACCAGGGAAGACGACGTGTGAAGTCATTCTGTAAAACAACAGTACTTCGAAATGGTGGAAAAATCACTGAGGAAGAAGGACGGATCTGAAACATGTGGTCAAGGAGAAGGAACACAAAGAACTGGCTGTGATGAGGAGGACTCACAGTCAGTTAATGAACCTAAAGCAGAAGAGAGAATTTAACAGGGTTTGAGACAAGGGGATAGTATTAGTTTAAAAAATCAAGCAGTGAGCTAAGTGTTGTTGTATGAACTTTGGAGAAAGTAAAGAAAGCGGTGTGTGTGTGTGTGTGTGTACACATATATCTTTAATCCAGACCTCAGACCTCAGGATTATATGTTGATTCATCATACTGAGAAGAACACAGCCTCCCTGGATGATCTTCCTGGCTGACCACCATCACCACCAGCAAACAACGAGAGACGCCACTGGCCCAAAGGAAGAGAATTTGCCATGGCTGCCCCAGAGGAGAGGTATTTTTGCCATACCACATGATGTGACTCAATTCCTTTCCTTTCTTGCTAGGGCAAAGCAGGAGATAATTAAATTTTATCTCGTGTCCTTTTCTACTTTTTCTGTTTTTATGCAGGATACATGGCCCCACACTGTTCAGGCAAACTTCTCCATGTGAGAGGGGCTGGCGAAGCCACTAGTGAAGAACATCTGGTTTCATTTCTAATGACATCTGGAAGGCTAGGGTCAAATATCATTGTGTAAAGATGTTCTTCCCCTTCCCAGAGAACGTGGGGAGTGAACTGACGGCACTGGAGAGGTGAGAGAGGAGTGATGTTGTTAGGACTTGGCACTGACTGTTCTAGAAAGGAAATAGAATTACACTTTTCTCCTTTACTTACTTCTCAGGTCATCTCAAAAAGGAAAGTTATGGATAGAAAAAGATAGAAAGGATGGACCCAGCAAGCTGAAGAAGAGATTGTTAAGAGATTAAAGCTGCAGGCCCCCCAAAAAAAAACAAGAGATGGTTTTTATCTCCCTCATGTCTCAGCACTGAGTGGGCCCTAATGAATATTTGGTATTTGGGGAATTTAGAAGTCAGTCCTATGCCTTATTGCTTGAGACATAATAACTTTTGTTTACTTTTGCCGTTTCTGATAACATAGATCTCATTGTTTTTCCCCAAATAAAAAGCAGTCAATAAACAAAGCACATTCCTGTAACGATAGAAACAATTTATGACCGATGCTCTTCTCCCCCACAATTGGCACCAAGAAACGGGATAGGACAATAGGAAGACAGCAGGCTTTTCCCCTCCCTACACATGCAAGTTCCCTCAAGTCTAATCCCCCCAGCAAGGGAGCCCACATTTTTCATTAATATAATACAAAAACATATGGTTAAGGAAAGAAAAAGAACATAAAGAAACGAATAGAGGAGCCACGCAATTCAAAGAAAACACATTCCCTAGTTCAGACCCACATCTAACTGCCTACGAAATTTCAATGAAAATCAGATGTGATTTTCATCATGGATTTTTGCTCAAATAAAATATGAGGGATAAACAAGGGTTTCTCTGGAGGGGTGGGAACAATATTTTCTATCCTTGCAGAAGGTTATAATTGCATGGAGTTGTTGGGAGAATCAAAATGAGATAATATGTGTGAGCTGTTAAATAACTATATAAAACTTTCCTTGCAGAGTGTGGGAATTCCTTGTGTTTGGGAGGTTGATATGGTTAGAAAGGACACATTACTGCTCAGATGTGCACCAACCTGAGACATAGATCCAAAGCCGTTTTCACAGAAAACATTTCTGATCTTAGTGGGTTTTCTCTTTATTTGCAGAATGTCCTCCTTTTCCCCCCAAAGTAGATTCAAGAGTGAAACAGCTGTATGTGTGTGTGTGTGTGTGTGTGTGTGTGTGTGTGTGTGTGTGTGTGTGTGTGTAGAAAGCCTGTCCAATAGGTTCCAGTTTTCTGAGAAAGCCCTGAGATCAGGATAAAAGAATGCAGAGGAAAGAAAGAAAGCCGAGACAAGGGAAGGACACCAAGGGCAGAGCCAACCAGCCAAGGAACACCAGCTGCTCAGATTCAAGGCTGCCGACTGCCTTCACCCGCCCAGCAGACTGTGCCGGGCACTGTCCTGGGCTTGAGTGAGCTCAGGCTTTAATCTCAGGCTTTCTCTCCTTTTCTCTTTCTGAATCTGATCTAGTTCTTCTTTAGAAGGTACTTAAGGCTCTGGGAAAGGCAGAAACTCAGAGATCAAGGTAAATAGTGGGTTAGAAATGCCTCCCCCCACCCCACCAACTTTCTTTTGAGTTGAGATCCCTGAGAACATCTTCACATTTATTTCTGATTAAAGCAGAGTACAGTTCCACTCCCGGACGCAAATGCTGAGATCATAACATTCGCAGGGAAAAGAAATCGAGTTCACACTCACTGTGACGGGATGGGGGGGGGGTGTATGTGACAGTCTGATGTCAAAGGGATGAGCGCCTCAAAAGCACAGGCACTCCTTTGATAAGCATATGTGTACTGATCACCTGCTACGTGGCCCGTGTTTACTTTTCCAGGCCCTGGGAGTTGAGTAGTGAACAAAACGAATAAAAATCTTGCTCCCAAACAACTGACTTTCTTGAACACCAGAGGTCAGTCTATAAAGTTAAACCATCATGTACCTGTAAGAGATAATTTCCTTTAAACATACTCATTGTAAATCTAAGAGTATGATATATATATATATATATATATATATATGTGTGTGTGTGTGTGTGTGTGTGTGTGTGTGTGTGTATACACATAATGTATATTAAATGTATTTAATGTATTGATGTATTAAATGTATTTTTAAGATTCTAGAATCAGAGATTAATTTTCTTTGAAGATTTATTTTATTATGTATACAGTGTTCTGGCTGCATGTTTTGCCTGTACACCAGAAGAGGGCATCAGATCTCATTAGAGATGGTTGTGAGCCACCATGTGGTTGCTGGGACTTGAGCTCAGGACCTCTGGAAGAGCAGTCAATGCTTTTAACCTCTGAACCATCTCTCCAGTGCCCAGGAATAAATGGTTTTATAGAAATCCTTAAATATTTGAGAAAGTTGAAATTTATACAAAATACGTATGTTAGTAGTTTTTTTTTTTAAAGAGAAAAATGTCATATTTTACTTGGATTACATGGAATAACTTTTTAAAATATATATTGCTATATGTCATATATACAAATATGCAACATATATACATGTATATTCAAAGGACATGAGCCCATCTGTGCACTTCCTAATCTGTGAGAGTCTCAAGGGAACTTAGATGTTTTAAGTAGTATTACATAAAAAACCAGTAATTTTTTTCTTTTATTTATTTTATTTTACAATACTATTCAGTTCTACATAACAGCCACAGATTCCCTTGTTCTCCCCCTTCCTTCCCCCCTCCCCTTCCCCCCAGCCCACCCCCCCATTCCCACCACCTCCAGATCAAGGCCACCCCGAGGACTGAGATCGACCTGATAGACTCAGTCCAGGCAGGTACAGTCTCCTCCTCCCAGACTGAGCCAAGCGTCCCTGCATAAGTCCCAGATTTCAAACAGTCAACTCATGCAGTGAGCCCAGGAACTGGTACCACTGCCTAGATGCCTCCCAAACAGATCAAGCTAATCAACTGTCTCACCTATTCAGAGGGCCTGCTCCAGTTGGGGGCACCTCAGCCTTTGGTTCATCGTTCATGTGTTTCCATTTGTTTGGCTATTTGTCCCTGTGCTTTATCCAACCTTGAAAAACCAGTAATTTGTTATTCATTGAATCTATTTAGTTACCTCTTAGGACACATGACAGCTATTTCCTTTCATATTCAACATCTGAGTGGTAGAAGTAGCCTAGTGTTTTACATTTATGTCTATGAGACAAAAAGTGTACAGATACATTAACTGTTACTGGGGATACATTAATAAAATGGAATAATGACATCTTCAGAAACATGTCCTCCCACAGTTTCCATGGGAAGTTTTAGACACCATCACAACTCTAGGAGACAGTGATGGACGTGTAGCATCTAAGGAAACAGCAAACAGAGAAAAGAGAGCATATTGGAAACTGTACGAATTATTTTTTCCCCTTTATTTACTGTGTATGACTTCACACTTTGTAATATCAGATGTGAAGCCAATATGGGATCCTGGGCCCACCTCTGGAACCACCATGACGTACGTATTCTTAGTTTATTCTTGATTTGTTTTACGTATATAAATTGTCACGGGTCACATCCATCCATAGAGGTACAAGACTTTGAGTTTGACACCTAGTAGAATATATTTAAGATGTGCAGAATCGTGTTTCCCTGTATGCGGATGTATTCAATTAGATCAGTGTATCTGATAAGCAAAAGTAGCCTGATATAATGTGGTCTATTTTTTGTCAGTTTTTATTCATAGATTGAAGGATTTTGTAAGAAGTAAGGAAGAAAGGCTATTTCATAGGACAGAGGGAACTAGAGAGAGAAAGAGAAGTTATGAAAGATATCTTTCCCAACGTTTCTATTTTTATTTCTATGTCCCTACAAAATCCAACCTACTATCCTACCTTTCATAGCTTCTCAATGAACATATAGAGAGTATAGTATTTTTTTTTAATTTAAAAACACCCCAAATTTGTTTCAGAACAAAATACTTTATTATTGTGAAGCCAAAAATAATCGTATTATTATATGGCTTATAATTAATTTATTTTTTTTCATTATCAAGAGTCAAACCTTTCTTTTGGAAACAGGCAATACCTGCATTGCTCAAAATTTATTGGAAATGATGACATTGTCTTATTTTGCAATTCATTTAAAAAGTGGCTTGCTTCCTCTGTAGATGCAGGGCAATGAGATAATGCTACAGTGTGTATAAGGGGAATGTGGGCATGGTACAAATCAAGGAGCAAACAGTCCCTCAGAGGCTATGATCATAGCACTGGGTTTATTTTGGGGTCCAAGAGGTGGACTGTTGGGGGTCAGCAAGGGTTGACGTCAAGAACCCAGGAAGTGCCCATGACAGGTCTGGGACATAGAGTGGAAACTCTGCAACCCGCAAGACGGACCCAGGAACTGAAGGCAGGAACGTGGGAAGCCCAGGAAGTCTTTCCTTAAGTCTGGTGACAAATGTTTAAGAACCTTACTGTTTACTCTGTGCGTCATCTTCAGGGCACTTCTCAACACCTGTCTGATGGGACTTGGGATTTCAGTTTGTGGAGGAGGTGAAATCATTTTCCCAAAGTGAGATCAATGATTGGTGGTTTGTTAGCCATTGTTGTACAGAAAGCCAATCCAAAGTCCACCAGCTGAAAATAGCAGTCGACTTTTATGGAATGTAACAAGTGTGTCTCGACCTCTTACAAGACTGCTATTAGATGTCACCTCGCAGGGCAGTCATATCAAGTGAGAAAGTGGAGTGGGGTTCATGGTCAAGGTCACTTACCTGGAAGTTGGAAGGCCATGTGGCCTTGCTTGTCAAAGTATGGACTGGTTGTTACCTGGATTGGTCAACGAGTGAGCTCACTGGCTGGGAGGTGCCTTCCTTCAGGGGAACTGAGCTGAGGAGTGGGGAACTCATGAAAATCACTGTCTTTCTAACCTCACTGGTGCATGAAGTGAGCATACATTTTTTTTTCTCTCTTCCATGTGTCAAAGCAAGCTACTATGCCTGGCCCATACTCAAACATGGGGGGATGGTACAGGGGTTGTTATCCCAGAGGAACTCTTTCCAAGTGTCCATGGAGAAATACCTAGCCACAGATGTTTAGAGCAGAAAAGACAACTGGGCATACAAGGAATATGACTCACCTAACCTGAAGGCAAAATATTTCCCCAAATTCTTTCCCTTTGTGACTACATCTCTGTAATGAGAAGGATTCTGTCTGATTTTTTGGTCAGTTCTGTCCCAAACATGGTAGTACTCTGGCCATTAGCTTTCCTATCATTATATAAAGGCCACAACTCTGGCTAAACATCTTCTACACACCATAGACATTGTTAAAAGAACTACCTAGCTTCTAATTGCAGCTTTTGACGTTAAAAAATCAGTTTGATGTATTTTCAGTTTTCTCATCTAAAAAATGAAGGCAGGATAGTTTTATCCAATGCGTGATTTCATGTAAATAAAAATTCATGCCTGTCAGGTACATATTATATGACTAGTAAATGGCCACTAGGTCAGAGTTGCCTTGTTCTTTGCTGACAACATTTTTAAAGAGGGGAGATAGTCAGTTTCCTATGTCAGTCACATAGACTTGTCCTTGCTTTACTGAGATAAATTTTCATTGTATTTGTCATACTTTTAGCAATGTTGACTTTGTTAAATATCCATGCACAGAGGTGAGCTGATCTATGTGTGTACAGAGCCAGCCAAGGAGAAGGTGTTTAGGTCCCTGCTTCAAATTCTAAAGTCCTTCTTTCAGTGTAATATATTTATATTTTAGAAGTTATTTCTCAAATATTATCATTTTCACTCTCTGCTAAATATCTAGAACTCATTTTAGAAAAAAAACCCTTTAATGTCTCTTTGGTCAATAGTTGTAGTCTCTGATTTTTTTTTTTTTTTTTTTTTTTTTTGGTTTTTCGAGACAGGGTTTCTCTGTGTAGCTTTGCGCCTTTCCTGGAGCTCACTTGGTAGCCTAGGCTGGCCTCGAACTCACAGAGATCCGCCTGGCTCTGCCTCCCGAGTGCTGGGATTAAAGGCGTGCGCCACCAACGCCCGGCCCGGTAGTCTCTGATTTTTAAATAAACAATTATGCCTAATTTAGAAAATGAGAGAATCCTGATGTTATATCATCCATATCCTGCTGCTATAACATAAAAAGTTTGATTGATAGCTCTTGGAGACTGGGAAGTCCAAGATCAATGGGCTGGATCTGATGAAGGCTGTCTTTCTGTGTCATGACGTGTCAGGTAGAATCGTGTAGAAAGAGTCTGATGGGAAAGAGCAATAGAGGGCCAGACTCACTTTAGCAACCAATCAACTCTTGAGCTAAAGATTGTATCCCATAATAATGGCATCAGTGCACTCGCTGAGGCAGAACCCTTAGGACCTACTCACCTCTTACTAGTAAGCGTTGTTGCATTGGACTAAGGTGTGTGGGGTCATTCAAAGCGTAGCAATGGGTGAGCTAGAGAGGGAGGCACACTGATATGGACAATACTAGTAATCATTTGTACAGTTGATTTTGGGAGCTTTTATGTTTTGACACAGGAGACAAAATATTTGGCGGCGGCGGCAGCTAAAGACGGGTGTATTTAGTCCATGTTCCAGATTACAGTCATCATGATGGGTAAGTCATGGCATGGAGCTTGAGGCAGAGAGAGATGGATGCTGGGTCTCAGCTCACTTTCTCCTTTATTCAGTGCTGCTTATGTTTAGGTGGGGTTTTCCCAGTGTAATTAACCTAGTCTAGACATGCGGGGGGGGGGGGGGGAGGGGGCATGTCCAGAGGTCTGTTTCCATGGTGATTCTAAATCACAAGCTGAATATTAAGATTGACCATCAGATTTATCAAGACAGAAATACTGATGACCTTTTCAAGTATAATCATGTATTTATTGATCTTTCCCGTTGTCAGTCTTCATATTTTTTAAAGTTCTACCTGTTAAATAATAGCCATTCATGATTTCTGTCTTTCTCAATTGATCTTTTTATAATAGTGAGACATTCCTCTTTTCCAGTACTTTTATTTTGAAATCTACTTTGTCTGATCTCAGCTTATTTACGTCTGCTCTTCCAAATCTTATCTTTTAATTTTTTTAATTATGTGTTATTAGTGTCAGGGTACACACACATGATGAGTTGCATAAATCTTGTTATACATAAATCTATGGAGTGTCTAAATAAGTTATTTAACATATTTATGAACTCACTTTTTCTTCATAGTGAATATATCCAAATCCATCCTCCTGGCAATTTTCAAATACACAATATATTTTAATTAACTGTAATTTTCTTGATGTATAGTAGCCCCCTTGAACTTATCACTCCTGTCTAATTAAATCTTTTGTTCTTGACAAACATCTCCCAAGCCCTCCTCCCACCCTAGACTCTGGGAATCATCATTTTTCTCTTTGTTTCTATGAGTTCAGATCTTTGTACTTGACATGTAAGTGAAATTAACTGGTGTTTGTCTGTCTGTGACTGGTTATTTTACTTAATATAATATTTTCTAGGCAAAAGCAAATGTTGCAAATATAAAATTTCCTTCTTTTTATTTTTTATTGAAAATAGATTTTTTTCATACAATATATTCTTATTACAGTTTCCCATCCTCTAAATTCTCCCGGTTCCTCGCCACCTTCTCACCCAACTGAACCCATACCCTTTCTCTCTCTCATTAGCATAAAAACAGGCATCTAAAAGTAATAATAAAATAAAATCAGACAAGATAATAACAAACAGAAACAGGATGGAGCAAAGTATCAGAAGAAGAAGGGCCAAAGAAAAGACATAAGAAACAAACCTAGACATGAAACACACATGTTTGCACACACAGAAGTCCCATAAAAGCACGATACTGGAAAGTATAATATATATGCAAAAAGCCTGTAAAAGGGAAAAAAAGAAGAAAATAAAAAATAAAAATAATGCCCAGACAAATCACTATGAGACAAGGGACCCCCTAAATCGCCATTAAGTTCATTTTACTTTGGCCTTCTACTGCTGGGCCTGGGGTCTGTCAGTGAGACTCTGATGGAGAAAACCAATTTTTGTGAGTAGCTATCAGCTGGAGACAGCTTCTGGGTTAGGATAGAGGCTGTGTCTACTTCCCCTCTCAGCACTGGGACCCCATCTGGTTTAGACCCCTGTAGGACCTCTGTGCGCTGTCACAGTCTCTGTGAGTTCATATGTCTGTCAGTCCTGTTGTATCTAGAAGGCCTTATTTCCTTGGTGTCCCCCATCCCCTCTGGCTCTTACACTCTTTCTGTCTCCTCTTCATCAGGGTCCCCTGAGTCCTGAGAGGAGGGACTTGATGGAGACATCCCATTTAGGACTAAGTGTTCCAAGGTCTCTCACTCTCTGCACATCATCTAGCTATGGGTCTCTGTATTTATTCTTATCTACTGCAGGAGGAAGCTTCTCTGATGATGGCTGAGCAAGACATTGATCTATGAGTATAGCAAAATGTCATCAGGAGTCATTTTATCACTATGTTCCTTTAGAAGTATAGTAGCATTTGGTTTTACTCTAGGTTCCTAGCCTAGTTAGTCTCAGGTTCTTGGTGACCTCAGCAGTGTCTGGCATGGGTCCTATCTCATAAGTGGCCCTATATGCAATCAGACATTGGCTGGTTACTCCCATAATCTATGTGACACTATGGCACCAGCGTGTCTTGCAGACAGGTCACCAGTGTAGATCACAGGGTTTCTCCTCTGGCAACATGCAGAGTACCTTCATGTACTATGAACACTAGTCAGTAGGGGTGAAAGGCCTAGGTAGACACCAGCTTGACTTCTCTGTGTCTAATGAGTTATGTAGGTATTGTCTCCAATGATAGAGCCTTACCATCATTTTATGGAGAGAAATCAATAGCCTTACTGGTAGCTTGGATTCTTTGGTGGTGTCCTTGGTGCCCTTTTGGCCAACAACTCAATTAAATGTAACCCATTCCTAGAACTAGAGGTTTCATTTGGTGACAAGAGATATTCAAGTGGATCTGTGTCTCCCTGTTCTTTGATGATTCCATTTAGATTCTTTTCATATATGTATATATTTTAAGAAGCTTCTATTCTATTAGGTTTCCATATGATCCCTCAAATGTCCCTTAGTTTTAGCTGTCCTTTCCCGTATTTCCTCCCTCACCTCCTTCTTCCCTCTTTCTCTTCTCTCTGTTTGATCCTCCCATTCTAGTCCCTGCCCATGCCGTCCAAACTGTCTATGCTATTTCCCTTTCCTAGGAAGATTCATCTCTTCCTCCAGTCCATTACTCTACATCTAACCTCTGCAGTTACACAGATAAAGGCTTAATAGCTAACATTAACATAGAAATGAATACATACCACAGTTGTCTTTGGGGATCTGGGTTTCCTCATTCACAACTTTTTCTAGCTCCATTCATTTACCTGAGATTTTAGTCTTTTTTGTTGTTGTTGTTGATGCTTTTTGTTTTTTTTAACATTTACACTGTGTAAATGTACCACATTTTCTTTACCTAGTTCTTTGTTGACAGACATCTAGGCTGTTTCCGATTTCTGGCTAGAATGAATAGAGCAGCAGTGAACACAGTTACACAAGCACCTTTGTAGTAGGGTGGATAGTCCTTTGGGTTTATGCCCAAGAGTGGCATAGCTGGACCTTGTAATAGATAGCTTCCTGAGGAACCACAGTACTGATATCCACAGTTGTTGTACAAGCTTGCACTCCCACCAGCAGTGGATGAGTGTTCCCCTTATTCTACATCCTTCCTGGTGTGATCTGTCATTTGTTCTATTGACCTTGGCCACTGTGACTGGTGTAAGCCGAAATCTCAAAGCAGTTTTGATTTGCATTTCCCAGATGACTAACAATGTTGAACATTTGTAAAGTGTTTCTCTGCTCTTTTTTTGTTAGTATTTGCTATATATATATATATATATATATATATATATATATATATATATATATTATAAACTTGATGATATTATTTCTGCTTTGGTGTCAACTAGTTTTTAAAGAGATTATGAATTCAAGGACAATCTGGTAACTTAGTGAGATCCTATTTCAAAATAAAAAGTTTAAAAAAAAAAAAGAAAAAGAAAGAAAGTGCTGGAGATTTGGCTCAGGGGTAGAGGACTTGCATGCATATGGCCTTGAGTTCAGTCTACACACACACACACACACACACACACACACACACACACACACACACACACATGCACTGTTCTCCTCCTATAGATGTATGTGCTCTTCTTTGTGCTTCTATGATTATTTATCTGGGGAGAATGGGACTCCCCTCACTTGCTGTTTCTGTTCCGGGGTCACAATCTTGTTCTGCCTGTTGTCACACAACATTCAGTCATTTTATATTTTTTTCAGATTTGTAAGCATCTATGTCTTGCAGCAAGTTCCAGACTAATCCTAACATCATGGCTTCAGGTAGAAACCTTATAAGATAGAATTCAGACAATACCAGTAAGTGAATTCTAGAGATAGTGAGGTCTCCATTTGGATTATTGTTCTCTCTCTCTCTCTCTCTCTCTCTCTCTCTCTCTCTCTCTCTCTCTCAGCACTGATTAGCTATTAATTATTTTAAAGCAGGGTTGTGACTATTCATTGATATGACTTAGCATGTTTGGGAGGTAATAGGTCTTACACAAGATGATATTGAAATCAGGGGAAAGGCAGGCCCAATGACTCTAGAATACTGTTTTGATAGTCCAGGCAAGAAACACCCAGCTGAAGTGAAGGGGAAGAAAGAGAAGAAAACAGGTTCTACGGGCACAGGTGATCAGAAACAACTGACCCCACCACTGAAAAGCCAAAGGCCATGCGTCTAAGCAGAGGCTGGAGGTGGAGAAGGAAGAATACCTCAGAGAACAAAAGGAAGACAGCTGAAAGCTCCGGCATAGCTGGCGACTCTCAATGAAAGGGTTAATAAAGTAACCAATGAATCGTCAGGCAACAAAGGATGCTGGCGATCAAAATAATAATTTTTCTAATAGTGAGGACTAGTTTTCTTAGTCTAATTGTGAAACAACTGATTATGCAGAGGTCTAAAAACTTTTTCAAAGAAGAGGCACACTCGTACCATCCCAGTAGAATAAAAGGGGCAGAAGATGCCACACTAACCTGCTGTGGATATTGCTCTGTACGCTTTGAATATATGTTGCTCTGATTTGGTTGATAAATAAAACTCTGATTGGCCAGTAGCCAGGCAGGAAGTATAGTATGGACAGGATAAGCAGACAAAGAGAATTCTGGGAAGTGGAAGGCTGAGTCAGGAGACGCTGCCAGTCGCCACCGCCAAGAGAAGCGAGATGTAAGCCACATGCCACGTGGCAACCTATAGATGAATAGAAATGGGTTAATTTAAGACATAAGAACTAGATAGCAAGAATTATAAACTGCCACGGCCATACAGTTTATAATTAATGTAAGTCTCTGTGGTTTACTTGGGTCTGAGCAGGGCCCGGGCCAGACTGGAGATAACTCCAGCTCCACTAACCAGACCTGGAAGGCCTTCGAGCTACATCCTCACCAGTGTATGCAGCATACCCACTCAGGACTTCTGCTCTACACCTACATCATCATGCCGGTGTGGCCTGTTCATTTGTCTGCTGAAACATGCAATTCAGGTTCAGATTTATTCTGTTCCCCTGAGGCACTCTTTTCTGAAGGCTTTTTCTAAACATGGCCAAAGTCCATCAAGGAAGCTAACATCTGGGGTGAAGAAGAAAAGCACGAAGGAAACACTTTTGGCAAATCTCACTGCCAGATACGTTTCCCTCACCTGGTCACAGCGTTCTTAAGTTTCTAGTGGGAGTGTACTTTAGTCAATGGACCCTAGAGCTGGGAGGTACCCGGGCGGCTCCTTCAGGCTTTTCTGTCTGCAGATGAGGAATGCAACAGCATCATTTGCCCCGAATGCTATGAGATTGGTAATAGGTCACACAACCAGAGAATGGCAGAGTCATAACTAAGCATCACATCAAATAAGCCTATGTTTCTAAGAACATCGTGATCCCCACACTTCACAGTAAGTACTTAGTCCTATGATGAATTCTGCTGAAAACTATCTATCAGGAAGTTTAAATAAACTGCCATCATCCCTGGGAAATGGTAGAGCAGGGATTTGGTTTGCATTTGCCTGACACCAGGACCTAGGCTTGTTCTGTTGTTTTCTTTGTCCTCTGCCCCCTGTTCCTTGTTTCACAGGTAGCGATGGGAACCGATAACCTGCCTCAATTTCATGAACAGACTGGTAGGGAGTAAAAAGAGGCAAGAGCATTAATACAGTCCACGCTACTGAACCTCAGATTTTGAGTCCATGAAATCCAATGCTAGTGCAGAAAATACAGCTCCCCCCCCCGCCCTTGGTGGTCATGCAACCTTATGCTTCCTGTTTCTCAGGCCACACTGCCTTAAAGAATTATGTATCTGGGCTGCTCACAGGCTCCATGGACCGGGTTGAAAACGTTCCCACTCATAAATGGGTTCCCATAAGACCGATTTTAAAAGCTGCATTTATTATATTCATTGTACTTGTGTGGGTGTGCCATGCACACATGCGGAGGTCAGAACAAAAAATATGTGGGAGTTGACATTTTCCCTCCACCGTGTGGGTCTTGGGGAATGAATTCAGGTGGTCAGGTCTGGCAGCATGAACCTCAGCTTGCTGAGCCATCTCTCTGGGCTGAGACCAAGTTCTCTCTCTCTTTCTCTCTCCTCTCCTCTCCTCTCCTCTCCTCTCCTCTCCTCTCCTCTCCTCTCCTCTCCTCTCCTCTCCTCTCCTCTCCTCTCCTCTCCTCTCCTCTCCTCTCCTCTCCTCTCTCTCTTTCCTTCCTTCCTCCCTTCCTTCCTTCCTTCCTTCCTTCCTTCCTTCCTTCCTTCCTTCCTTCCTTCCTTCCTTCCTCTCTCTCTCCTTCCTTTCTTTCTTCCTTCCTTTGTTCCTTTCTCCCTCCCTCCCTCCCCTCTTTCCTCTCTCTCTCAATAACTGATCATCATGCCCCATTGGTGTGCCATGAGATCATTATAATGGCTTATGACTGATGCATTTTTAAATTAAATAGAGTGAATTCATCCCCCTTTCTAGTTTTATTTTTTTGTGTTAAAACACTGATCAAAAGCAACTTGGGAAGGAAAGGGCTTATTCAGCCTATTATTGCTCATTGTAATACCTCATCCAGAGAAGTCAGGGCCGCAACCTCGAGGTTGGAACTATGGAGGAACACTGCTTGTTGGCTTACTCTCTGGTTTACTCCGTAACTCATGCTCAGCTGGCTTTTTGTATACCCCAACTCTATTAACCTAGGGATAATGCTACCCACAGTGGTCTGGGCCCTTCCACATTGCTCATCAATCAAGACAACCCTTCAAGGCCATGGCCAGATGACTCTAGGTTCTGTCAAGTCAACAACTGAAACCAATTAGACCTCTGGGTGTCTCTGGTGTGTGTGTGTGTGTGTGTGTGTGTGTGTGTGTACACAAGTGTGTGGAGGCTAAAGGTCAGCCTCAGAGATAAGTTCCTCAGGAGCTGTCTACCTTGTGTTCTGAAAGATAGTCTCTTACCGGGACTTGGGACTCCACAATTAGAATAGCTGATCAGCAAACCCAAGGGATCCACTTGTCTATACCTCTCCACTGCTAGGATTTCAAGTACGAGCCACCCACACCAGCTTTACATGTGCATTCTGACACTGGAACTCGGGTCCTTGTACTCACAGGGCACGTGCTTTACTGATTTCTCTGTCTTCCCAGTCTTGCATTCTCTGATTTATCATCAGACTCTCTCTAGGATTTTAGATCGGAAGGGGGTTCCCTCTGACTCATATTAGGCAGCTCTAGGTAGAGGGAGTTTCTTTCCATTTTGATTGATCTTGAGTTGACATCCATCCCATATTTATGGAATATATGGAATCAGCATAAATCCTAACCAGGAACAGTCCCTCCCAGGGGCTCTTAAGCGGAGCAGGCTTTGCCTCCTTATGAGCTGTTTATATGTAATTAACTCAGGGTGCTGGAGCTGGCTTTCCAGCCTTCTTCTTGCCTGGGGTCTGGACTCTGTAACCATCCAGGTTAATTGTGCCCATTTGCTCTTGCCTCCCCTGTGCCAGCTGGAGATGGAGAATCCCCTCCTGGAAGGCAGAGTCCTTTGAAGCCCAGGCTGCCTCCTAACGGGGGCCAAAGAGCTGAGACCCAACGTTAGGGTTCATCCTCCTCCCTCCCTCCTCCTCCCTCTCTCCTCCTCCCTCCCTGAGAGGAAAACCACGTGGAATATTTGTCCTCTGTGCTTTGTTCCTAAGACAAGCAACGTTTAGCTAAGTATGGTGCAAAGGGTTAGTTAGCAGTTTCCACAGTGATAAATGCGTGGTAACCACAATGAGGAGGGTGAAGTGGAGGTGTTTATGGCCTGAGTGGAGATGGGCTACAAAAGGCAGAAATCATCAAAATGTGGGTCTGCAGTTTTCTGTTTTTATTGTTAGAAGCTTGTTGTTGGCTCCAGTGGGAGAGCAGTTTCTTATTTTCTTTTTCAAGACAGGGTTTCTCTGTGTCGTTTTGGTGCCTGTCCTGGATCTCGCTCTGTAGACCAGGCTGGCCTCGAACTCACAGAGATCCACCTGGCTCTGCCTCCCAAGTGCTGGGATTAAAGGCATACACTACCACTGCCTGGCCTCATTTTTAGCCTATTGCTTATTAGCAGGTAGATGACTTAGTCCAATTAGGTATAAGGTAAATCTCCAATTTTCTTTCTTTTTTTCTCCTTTCTGTCTTTAACTAAAAAAACTATTTCATTTAAAGAATCACATATGAAGGCCTAATAGAATCTAATAATTAAATGGCCAGATTTTTCTGGCCAATAGAGATTTGGTGGGAATACAAATTTTAAAAGAGTATTAAGTGATGCTATATGTTTGGATATAGGAATTTATTACTTATTTAGTTTTGAGTCAGAGACTCATTATGTAGCTCAGGCTAATCTCAAATTCACAATCCTCCTGCCTCAGCCTCCATAGCACCAGAATAACCACATATTGCAATCCTCATTAGACTACTAAATACGGAAAAGTGATGATATAAGATGGGAAGAATTATTGATGAAATAGTCCAGAGCTGGAGATAGTAGGTGAGGTTTTATGCTTGTATTCGTTATTTTCCTTATTGCTATGACAAAATACTTGACAAAAATAACTAAAGAAAGAAAAGTTTATTTCATCTTAGAATTTGAAGGTACCCATCCTACAGAGCAGGAAAGACATAATGGAGGAATAGGAGGCGGCTGGTCACGTTCCATCCTCTGTCAGGAAGCAGAGATGGGTGAATGCTGGTGCTCAACTCCATTTCTCTTTTTATGGAATCTGGGATCCCAGCCCAAGATGGTGCTGCCTATCTCCCCAGTTAAACCTTCCTGGACATACTTAGAGGTAAGTTTTATGGTGATCCCCAATCCAGTCGAATTGTTAACCACTACTAACTATAACAGCATCCTGGTAGGAGGGTTATCTCTGTGTGGGAACATAGTCAATGCATTAATAATAGAAAGAGAGTCGATATCATGTAGGCAAGTAAGGTTGTAACAGTGGAGTGATGTGGCTGTCTTTTTCTTTAGTCATTTCAGTTCCATGAAGTGTCAGTCTGACAGTGACGGTGGGGGAGGGGGTATTTTAGACATAAGAAAGAACAGAAAATATGGACGTCATCGAGAAATGTAAAAAATGCGAAAGAGGTGATAAACCCAGCATATGCTCAAGGCAACGGTAAACCACCAACATAAACGGAAAGCATGCTACCTTCTCAGAATGTATTTTTTTATATAAATAATGAAATCAGATTTCCTATTCTAGTTGCAAGAAAATAAACTTCTTTCTTTTTTGGTGTACTATGTGATGTGTCTTAGACCAAGGCATTCTAATCCTAGGTACCAAGTTTGGCCCTTACAGTCTTCAGCTGTCACCTTGTCTACAAAGAGGTTGGGGCGCTCCTTGCTCCCACTCTCCTCTGAGAGGTACACTAGGGCCCCTCTTCCTAGAGAGCAAGGTTGATGAAGCACCAGTTCTTTACATCAGTCCTAAGACCACTCACGTGAGAAACAGAACTAGTGAGCATGTCTGTGCTCAAGTGAAGCTCTTCTCATCCATCTCACAGCATCTCCTGAACCCACATACCAACTTAACTTCAACATGCATGCATGATACATACGAACCAATACACTAATGAGTTCTCAGGTACATGTGATATTTCACATCCTTCAACTTGCAAAAATAGCTGTATGAATTGTTTCTCTCTCTCTCTCTCTCTCTCTCTCTCTCTCTCTCTCTCTCTCTCTCTCCCTCCCTTCCTCCCTTCCTTCCTTCCTTTCTTCCTTTTTAAAGCACTTCTAAAAATAGTCTTAGTTATGCCAAAGCTGCTGAAATTTCAGGGACATAAATCATTCTCTTAATCATATAACTAGAAAAAACGGATATATTTACATTGCATTTTCATTCATTCAACCACATCAGTGAGAAAGCCTTATGAAAAATAAACACGATACAGTGTTGACATACAAATTAATAGGCATCTGTGCATAAGCCTTCAGATGCTTTGTTACAGTATAATGTAAAATAAAAGGAACTTGGTGTAACACAACTAATTATCGTATGTATTCAAACATAGCATAGCTTAGCTCTATTTCCAAAACAGAAGACCTTTATTCGGTGGAAGTTTGAATTAACAGAATTTGCTGCTAAAGAGCTACTGAGCGGTCCCTATCCATGGTGCAGTAAAGCTTTTCTATTTGAACCGGAACTGGCTATAACGGAAGCTGAATGGAATTGTCCTAATGCTCTGTTTAAAGTCTTCATTACGGTTATCCGATGCTGTCAACATTACACAAATCTAGAGTCACGAGGGAAGAGGGACCCTTCACTAAAGAATGGCCTAGATCAGATTCACCTGTGGCAATGTCTGTGGGGCATTATTTCTTTTAAAAGTATTTTAATTATTTTTTTATATGGGTGTTTTGCCTGCTTTCATGTCTACATACCACATGTGTGCTGTGCCCATGAAGGCCAGAAGAGACTGTTAGATACCCTGGAACTGGAGTTACAGACAGTTGTGAGCTGCCATGTGGGTGCTGGGAATTGAACCTGGGTCCTTTGGAAGAGCAGCCAGTGCTTTTAAGCAGAGAGCTATCTCTAGTCCCAACTCATTATTTCTCAATTGCGATGTGAAGGAAGAGGGCCCAGCTCACTTTGCCATGCCTGCTGGGCTGCGTAGGAAGGCAGCTGAGGAAGCCACAGGGAGCAAGCCGGTAAGCAGCATTCCTCAGTGGTCTCCTCTTCAGTTCCTGCCTTGAGCTCCTGACTTGCAGTCCTTCATGATAGACCATGAGCTATAAGCCAAATAAACTCTTTGCTCTCCAAGTTGCTTTTGGTCATGGGGTTTATCACAGCAACCAGAAGCAAGCTGAAATAACCCCCTTTATCATCTCTCTGCCATACTACCAAACACTAAAATTCTTATCTTTAGAATACCTTGTATTCACTATGACATTATCTCCAGACTCATAAAAGCCCAGAATCATGGACTCAATATGTACTGGCAAGGACTGGGAAGGATCTCAGATTTTTCTTATGCTAACAAGTTAGTTATTTACCATTTCCTGGATCCAGGGAGACAATATGGACAAAGGAAAATTGGTTACTCAAAGACGTATAAGTGACTGAAAATCATTCGCTGGTTCTGTCAGCTCCACCCTTCACTGAGCAATGGAATAGAAAGCTGCCAGCATGAGGGGGACATCCTTGTAGCACGAGTCTTAAAGAGTCTATTTAATAAAATCAAACCTGAGGCCAGTTATTGGGGTGAATACTGGGATGATCAGAGAAGCAGAACAAGCCACAGCTACCTCACCTTGCCAATTCCTCAGACTGAAGCTTCTCAGTCCTCATCCAGAATGAATCTCAGCTGAACTGTGCTGCTCCAAAGCCTGAAAGCTTAACTAGCCAAATGCTTCTAGTTTCTGGTCTTCACGCCTTATATATCTTTCTGCTTCTGCCACCACTCCCTGGAATTAAAGGCTCACTTCTTGGGATTAAAGGCGTGTGTCACCATGCCTGGCTGTTTCCAATGTGGCCTTGAAACTCACAGAGATCCAGAGGGATTTCTACCTCTGGAAGGCTAGGATTAAAGGTGTGTGCAACCTTTTCTAACCTCTATGTTTATTTTGTGGCTGTTCTGTCTCTGACCCCAGATAAGTTTATTACAGTGTACAATATTTTGGGGAACACAATACCACTATAAGTCCTGACTTCTGAATGCTGCTATTTTAATGGGAAGTAACTTTGCATGCCATCAGCTAAGAAAGGGGCACCACCTCCATCACACTGAACAAGAAACAAATAAAAAACTTCTGGAAGAAAAGACGATATTCAGTTTCCAAGACTGTTTTCTGCACAAACTGAAAAAGATAATTCTGAGCCAAAGCAATCTGAATGAACCTGGCTTTATATAGTTTCTGTAACTTGATAACACCCTCAAGTTGGATGTTAGGTAAATAATTAGTGAATCGCCTGACTCCTTATGTGAGTCTAACTTTAATTAGCTAATCAATGCCTTAGAACCTCCAAGACCTTGATTTTTTTCTTCCTGAGAAACCCCAGTGATGGTGTTTATCTACTCTTGTATGGTTAGTTCCCTCTCAGCCTCATGACATCTCAGTATTTGCCCATGTGACCTATTGTTTTCCTATAGACAACCATGAACAAACAGATATCTATCATTTAAAGGTAGCTCTCTCTTCGATTCATACCAGTGCACCTTAATGAAATTAAATTATGAATAAAATATCAATAACTCTGCCAACATGCAAATGCATGAGAGGTCTATGGAAACTTGTGGTCCTCCAGGAACTTATATAACATAGGTCATCGGCTTAACTGTCCACTGAGATCCAAATCCTTTCCAAGGAAAGACAGCCCTGTTCAGCAGTGTAGTCAGGTTGTCTTTTAAGCATTTTTATTAAAAAAATGTTATAGTAAATACCAGTTCTATCTTCTGGGTCTCCATTTATATTTTGTTCCCAGGAAGAGCATGTGTTTACAAACAGCTGTAACGTGTATGCCTTTACTATACCCCTTATTGCGGGAACTCTGCTTTTTATAATCTCATTGCCCATTGTCTCTTTAACTATCCAGGCAGTATTCTACTAAAGGTAGTCTGACTTGCCTACTTTTAAAAGTAATGCTCACAAAAAAAAAAAAAAAAAAAAAAAAATTTAGTAGCATTTAAATAAGTCCTAAATAGAAATAGGGAAGAACTGAGTAGGATAGAACTCTAGTTTCTTTGTTTATGTATTACATGGGTTTGCTAACTTAACCTAAACTGCATTTCACCTCTAATGATTGAGAACGAACTATGAGCTAAAATCTCTGTCACTGACCCTGTCTACCACACCATAACATTCATTCCATGTCATTTTTGTTTACATTTATTGGTAAAATTAAATTTTGGCTTCAATACTTCCTCTAAGTGTTTAAAAAATCTCCTAGGTTCTGGAAATGAAATGTTATACTGTCAGCCTCAAAGCATCTGAAAGTTTAGTAAGCCAACAATCATAAACCCTTCATTAATGTGTGAAGCAGGACAGAGCTGAGGACCGCATCCCGTATCCTTGACTAGAATCTCCATCAGGTTTGCCTTGAAGAATGTCCACCATATACAATTGTTCAACAAAAGAGTTCATCTACCTAAACTTCCTCCAGAAGCTTCCTTGTCAAAGCCTTTTTTGTGGCAGTTCTTTGACTGCTGTACTTCTGTATTCCATTCTTTTCTTGGTCCCAACACCTAAAGAAAGTGGTTAGGATGCGTTTACATCTTCATTCTGACCCCATGATGGCACCCACAGTCACTGCCACGTGTTCTTCATCATCTAGAAGCTTATGTTCTTTCTGTGTGCTGTTGGCCTTCTGTATTGATGTACTCCACATGAGTACATTCAACCAACATCGGATGGAAAATATCGGGGGAAAGCTGTGTTTGCCATGAGTAGACTATTTCTTGTTATTATTCCCCAGTATAACAAGTATTTATATAGTGCTTATATTGTAATAGGGTTTATATACATTTGAGATGATTTAGAGGATGTAAGAGGATGTGCATAGGTTACTATGCAATATTATTTTCATTTTATGTAGGAGATTTGAGCAACCAAAGATTTTTTAGCATCCTGGGAATGAAGGTGGATAGATATCAAAGTATTCCTCCTGGTTTTAGAACTCTTGTAGGGGTGGCTCATCTCTATGCCTACCATGGAATTTTCCTAGAGAATTCTGATGTCTAGGCTCCTCATTACGGTTTGACTTGACCAACAGAACCCATAGAGGTGTGTGCTGCTCCAAGCCTTGATGCACTTACTGTCTAGTCCATATACCAGCTTGCTGCTGGCACGTTACTGTGGCACATTTAGTTCAGACCTAAAGAACCATCCAGCAGAGTCAGTTCAAACCGCTAGCCCACAGAAAAGTGATTACTGTTCTAAACTTCGAAGTTTTGGTGAAAGTTCTACAGGAGTAGGTAAATGATGTGCTTATGAATATAATAATCACATTTGCAACAGAGGTATAAAGATGACTATTAGCATTTGGATTTTCATTTCTTTTCTTACTCTTTATTGGTGTCATATAAATATTTGTCTTAAAAATAAGTAAATGGAAGAAAAATGGTAGCCTCATCATAAATACATCCCCTATGCATAAATAGCATTTCATAGCCATGTTAGTCAGATCCTGCCTTCACAATTTAACTGATAGCCATAGATACATAGACAAGTTTCACTGTTCTTATGATTTGGGATTTTCTGTGTTTGTAGAATGGAGATGGCATGACAAACAACCTTCTTTCAAAGCCACAAATCATATGACACGGGCTATATGAGGGGAAAATACTTAAAGAGTGACCTCAAGGTACCTAAGAGCCAGCAGGGATATCTAGTCCACTTTCTAATACTCATATGAATTGATATAGATAAAAGAACTAAGTGTTTGTTTGTTTGTTTGTTGTTTGTTTTTTCAAGACAGGGTTCCTTTGTGTCATTTTGGTGCCTGTCCTGGATCTCGCTCTGTAGACCAGGCTGGCCTCAAACTCACAGAGATCCTCCTCAATCTACCTCCCAAGTGCTGGGATTAAAGGCGTGCACCACCACCACTGCCTGGTGTGCACCACCACTACCCAACAAGACCTAAGTTTAACCAAATCAGCATTTATTCAGTGATGTACTGTGTGGAACTCGTGATGACAGTGATGAGATCACTAATTTGTAAGGTCTCGATTGGACAGCATAATGTTCACAGGAACTTCAAGCCTATATCTTCCAAGTACCAAATATGGAAGAAACTGAACTCATTTCCAAGAATTACAGCTGAAATTTGAGGATTACTGAGTGACCCTAAAGCCCAGCCCAGTAGAAAGGGGGGTAGAATCCTCTGAACTACCAATTGAATTCTCTGTTTCCCTCAGAGGTGTGCTGGGAAGTCAGCTCAACCACACTACAAGGACTAAGAATAATCATTGCAGTAGTGACTCCTAGATAATGATCAAGGAAGGGGAAGTGTACTGGACAGACACAAAGCAGAGACACCTTGGATCTTGTGATGCATTCATTATGAACACACGGCTGAGTTAGAAATGACAGTACACACCAGTGGAAGATATAATGATACCCATGCAGAACTGGATCAGGAAGTTGATCTGACTTTGAAAATCACTGTTGGTGCTCACCTGACTTTGGAGAACTCACATAATCTCTCTGAAACTCAATTTATCCCTCTAAAAACAAAATGGAATGTGTAACTGTTACCTCAGGGTCATACCAGAAATTCAGTAACACAACAGAGAAGAAAACAACTGTTACACAATATTTTCTCATCTCATGACATGGACTCCCTCAAATATCAAATGTGGAGTAGAGAAAGATCAAAAAGCTATAATACCCTCACCCAAGAAACTGAAGAAATTGAAAAGCATCAACTGTAAGTTTAGAAGGAAGAACATTGTGTTGGTAATTTTGATTGTTGACTTGATGAGATGTAGAATCACCATGGGAACAAACTTCTACATGTGTCAGTCAAGGAGTTTCTAGATTATGTTAATTGAGGTAGGAAGACTCTCCCCAAATGCGGGTGTTACCACTCCATAGCTGCAGCCCTGGACTGAATAAAAATGAGAATGTGAACCTGGTACTAGTTTTTATCACTCTCTGCTCCATGACTTCAGATTAAATGATGTGACTAGCTCTTATCACATGACTTCTTCACTATAATGGACTGTCTTCCCTCTAACTGTAAGCCAAAAATAAACCCTCCTTTAAATTGTTTTTGTTTTTCAGGCATTTTGCCACAGCAACAAAGAAAGTGTCCCAAACATTTGAGGGAGTCCCACAGAGTTGCCACATGTTTTCAGAGATATCTGGATCCCCTCTTGGGATTTTTATTCTTGTAGTATGAATTTTAAGAATGGACTCAGGAAAAAGCTTGAGGACAACTTTATTAGGTTTAAAAGAAAATCCTCAAAGCAGGGAAGCTATAAATCCCAGCAGGTGCCCAGAGTTAGGAAATAGAGAAGACTCAAGAAAGACATGCCATTTGAGATAGGCGTGGAGATTGTCCATGAGGCCATTTTTCCACAAGTAAGGGAGCTTTAGAGAAAGAGTTTAAGCCCAAAGTGTTAAGGAAAGTATATTGAGAAAATGAGAAATAAATGAAGAAAAGGAAGGGCTATGATTTTGAGTCAGGATTCAGGAAAGGAGACAGACCAGCAGAACCTCATTGCAGCTCTGTAATGTCTGTGGTAGGAATGGGGAATTCTGGGAAAGAAAAGCACATGGAACTCATTTAGAGGATAATTATTCCTCCTATTTCTTCAGCATAGTTTAAGGCAGACCTCTTTCTGTCCTCCTGCCCTGCTCAGGGGTGGGAGTGGGGGGTGGGGAGTGTGGGGGGGAGGTGGGAGGATGGAGGGGTGAGGGGAAGGGATATAGTCTTTTGACCAGGTGATTGAGCTGCCCAACCAGGTTATCTCTGAAGGGAGGAGACAGTGGCATGCTTTGGGCTAAAGGTAGATCTTGTCCTTTACTGTATGTAAAAAGAGTAACTAAAACCCTCACCTCAAACAAGAACAGCTGAGTACATCTGGACTATGGGAGGAGTTACAGGCCTTGATGATGGAAGGGTCTGATCACTGAAGTAGGACAAGGATCATTCTATGGAAGTAGAAGAAGTAGAGAGAATGCAGAGCTCTAGAGCCTAACATCTTGTCCTTCAGCTGTGAAAGCATGGTTCTTTCTCTAGGATCTTTAGTAAATTAATAAACAATAAAAAACTGTTGGCTCTGCACGCAGCTTCTGTCTCCAAAGGTCAGCAAGCCTCAAATGCTACTTACAACACATTCAAAGCTACTTAGTTAATGAACAATGGAGCAGCTTGAGGCTTGTAATTGGCAAGCTAAAGCTGGACCAATGGCAGAACAGCTCTTAACTGACCCAAAATTAATAGGTGAAGGGTTGGGGGTGATTTGGGGATGGTAGTGGGGAGCAGCTGTTAGCTGTTTCCATTTCAAGCAACATTTCTGGGCTTAAACCAGGCCACACAAAGTCACTTTTCGCAGATGATGGAGTTAAAATTACAGCAATAGATAGTGAAGGGTTCACAACGCGGCCACATTTACCGGGCGGACACTTCCGCCTAGCCACTTCCGTATCAAAAAGCGTCTTCCGTAGCTAGGATACCCTGTTGTCCCGGATATCTCCGCCTAGCAAGTTCCGGGCCAAGGGGTCTCGCGTGATCAGAGTCCCGTGCCATTGCATGGTGATGTAAGCGCGCAACATGACCATGTAGTGACGTGACCTGGCCACGCCCCCAGCCGGTTTTAAAGGTCCGGCGCGATATCCCCCACCCCTCTTCTCCACGCACGTGTCTTTCCCACAGGCCTGCACTTTCTATCCTCTGTTTCTAATTAAACTCTATAAGCGGATTCTGTCGTGTTTCGTGACGTTTCCTTGCAAAGGGTAAGAACACAACGCAGACAAAAACCTAACATTCTGGTGCCGTGCCCGAGCGGGCACTCCCGGCGGGCGCTCCCGGCGGGCGCTCCCAGGCGCTTTCCGCCGGCAGCCCGCGGACCGGGGAATCTGCTCCGTGCGCGACAGACCGCTCTCCATTCGCCTGAATCGCATCCGAGTCCCATCCAACACCGACCGGATTGGTGAGTGCCAATTGCTTTCGGCCAGCGTAAACGGTTTCCTGCACCTGTGTGTTCGGCGCCTCACACGTGTTCTTGAGACCGGGGGAACCCCCGACCACGGTCTTCATTGGCTGCGGTCGGCCCCTATCGCTGGCCAACTGGCCCAACTTTTCTAGCCATCTCCCACGCCTGCAGCCTGAGATATTTTTCGCGTTGGGGGCCACCGTCGGGTGCGTCCCCGTAAATCCACGTGAGATCGGCCCGTCCATCTCCTTGACGGAGGAGCAAACGTGGTCTGGACTCCCGGGGAGTCCTTTCCTCACCGTGGAGGGGGCCCCTGCTTCTTTGGCTGACGAGCCTAGAAGCAGCCTGTGCCTGAAATCCGTCCTAGACTCTGGGGACGCCTGAGGTCTTGGCTCCGGATTACGTTTATTTTTATTTTTATTTTCATTTTTATTTTTTTTTATTTTTCTGCCTCTGCTGCAGACATGGGAAACAAGGCTTCCAACTCTGTTACTCCTTCCTCTCCATTGGGCTGTCTTGTTGAAGCTTTAAGACCTCTCAGTTTAATGCCTCACATAAAGATTTCTACACTAATTCATTTATGTATGAAAAAATGGCCAAAGTATACTCTAGACAATAACAAAAACTGGCCGCCTAACGGCTACTTGGATCCCGATGTTTTGCGGGAGTTATCCAATTACTGTCAGCGTTCAGGCAAATGGAAAGAGTTGCTTTCTTCTCTCTCAACGCTAAACTGTCTCTTCTCGTTTCCTTCTCTCCTGCTCATATGCTCCTAGCTGTACGTAAACCAGAGGATTCTCAGACTCCGGAATTTCTGACTCTAGATCTTGCTAAGGAACCAATAATTAAAATTCATGTTCCATCCACTCTCTCAGATAAAAAGTAAGCTGGGTTCTTATACGTCTAATTCTGCTTCCTTCATTAAACAATTTCAATATATAACTCAATCTTATAGTCTCACCTTTCATGATATATACATGATACTTTCTAATAATTTACTCCCGGAGGAGCGCAGGCGGGTATGGGAACAGGCTAGATCCCACGCAGACGAAATTCATCAGACTAACCTTTCACACCCCCCAGGAGCCGAAGCGGTTCCTGACCAGGAGCCACACTGGAACTATAACACCCAGAGTGGCTGTCTAGCCAGAGATAGGTTTATTACCTGTCTCCTGACAGGCCTCCGTAAGGCTGCCCTAAAACCAGTAAACTATGAAAAACTAAAAATGGTGATCCAAGATAAGGATGAACATCCGTCTAAGTTCTTAGAGCGGCTCACCAAGGCTCTACTTCAGTTCACCAGCTTAGACCCGGAGAGCCCTGAGGGCAGGCAGCTGTTAATGACCCACTTTGTCTCTCAGAGCTTCCCCGACATTAGAGACAAACTTAAACGTTTGGAGAATGGCCCACTGACTCCGCAGGCAGACATGCTGGCAATAGCTTTTAAGGTGTACCATGGTAGAGATGAAAAGGCCCATAGAAGGAGCTGCCAGATGCTGGCAAGCACTGTCCGACCGGCTCCCCGAAAGCCGTCTGGTCCCTGTTACAAGTGCGGGAGAGAAGGCCACTGGGCACGGGCGTGCACCAACGGCACACGAAAGGCACCGGCAAAGCCTTGTCCGAAATGCCACAAGAGGGGTCACTGGTCAGCTGACTGTCCTGATGTCCCAAGCGACACAGGAACGCCAGATGAGGATGAATGTGACAACGACTCTCCGGCTGACTTTGTAGGCGTGGCCTACAACGAGGATTGACGCTGCCCGGTTTCCGCCCCGGCCACTCCCATCTCACACAGGGAACCAAGGGTAGTGATCAAAGTTAATGGGCACCCCATCTCGTTCCTTTTGGACACCGGAGCTACCTACTCTGTCCTGAGAGAGTTTTGGGGGCCCACCTCTCCTTCTCGTCTCCCTATTGTCGGGGTTGGGGGACAGCCTTATCTGCCTCAACAGACACCGCCACTTAATTGTATTTTCAGAGGCATCCCTCTCACACACACATTCTTAGTGGTGCCAAGCTGCCCTGTACCTTTAATGGGGAGGGATCTCCTAGCTAAGGTAGGGGCGTCCATTTCTTTCGCCCCACACATGTGCCTTATCCCAGACGCGCCAGCGGCTCCCCTCCTCCTCCTCCTAGCCACTAACTCTACAGACTCCAAATATGCTTTTCATATCCTCCTGTCCCACGCTGCTATTTGGAGGGAGCATGGACTTCTCACAGCAAAAGGGGGATCCGTATCTAACTCAGGCCATATAATGACCATGCAGCAGGAAAAGTTAAATATCTCCTCAGGCCAGTTCTAACACCAGGTCTTTTTCCCAAGCCTCCAGCTGTTCCAGACAGTCTGTTAACCCCTCTTTTATGTCATCTAAGGTCTATTCTATGGAGCTATGCGGACTGTTCACTGCCTCAGCCATGTGACAATGCTTGCCCATCTCCAATACACATTGGGGATCAGGTTCTTCTTTCCCCTCCGGGTCAGCGTCCTACACCCCTTTCCCTTAAGTGGCAGGGACCCTTCAAAGTAATTCTTGTAACCCCTACAGCTGCTAAACTCGAGGGCTTTCCTCACTGGGTCCACCTGTCTCACCTAAAACCTTTTATCTCACCTCCATCCCAGAAGAATCTCTCTTCATATACAGTGAAACAAACAGGGCCTCTCACTCTCAAGCTCCAGAGGACATCAGGATCCCCTGCTTTGCCGCCAATTCCAGAGGAATAAGGTACCACCCCTTCCTTTTCCAACCAGGGCCACACAGAGCCGGAGGCAAAAAGGACCATCAAAAATATCCAGGCGGTAAGGAATAATGTAAATACAATAATTTATCATTGTTCAATACTCAGCAACTGATCACCTGTGTTTCCCAAGTGTTAACCTAATAAGGAGAACAGGTGTCTTAAGTAAACTACCAAAGCAGGTGCCTTAAAAGAATTACCTCTAATGAGGCTTGTCTCAGATAGGAATTAAGCAGAGTACTAAGACCAGATCTACCTCAGGTAAATGTCACATGCCTCTATCTGGGCAGGCCAAATCTACCTCAGACAAATGCCAACTCCAAAACAAAATAATAATGATTCTTTCTCTCTAAGCTCTCTCTATGTCAACAGTATCTTGTTAAATGGGAGGCCCCCAGCCACGACACAGGAGGTCCCCAGCACCAGCACGGATGGACAGCCGCGGAACCAGGAAAAGGCAGAACGTCGTTCCAGGACTTCCAACATTACTCCCGGACTTCACAAGATACCCTTCACACCCCCCCTCCAAGAGCCAACCGACGTCCACTATTCAGCTGGAAGCAGTCTTTGAGAGAAACGTCGCCCCCGCACCCAGTCAACCACAATTTTTCTTTTTTTAAAAGTAAAAGAGTCGGGAATGAAGGGTTCACAACGCGGCCACATTTACCAGGCGGACACTTCCGCCTAGCCACTTCCGTATCAAAAAGCGTCTTCCGTAGCTAGGATACCCTGTTGTCCCGGATATCTCCGCCTAGCAAGTTCCGGGCCAAGGGGTCTCGCGTGATCAGAGTCCCGTGCCATTGCATGGTGATGTAAGCGCGCAACATGACCATGTAGTGACGTGACCTGGCCACGCCCCCAGCCGGTTTTAAAGGTCCGGCGCGATATCCCCCACCCCTCTTCTCCACGCACGTGTCTTTCCCACAGGCCTGCACTTTCTATCCTCTGTTTCTAATTAAACTCTATAAGCGGATTCTGTCGTGTTTCGTGACGTTTCCTTGCAAAGGGTAAGAACACAACGCAGACAAAAACCTAACAGATAGGTTATGTGTTCTTCAACTAGCTCCCTCCCAAGGTGGAGCCTCTGCTGCGTGCGTTAAGTGCAGGCCTGATTTTTGTGTTGAGAAGGTCCCACCTTGATCCTTAATAAAAGCAAGATGAAGGAGAACTCAAGTTCACTTGCCCTGCCCTTGGTGAAGTGTATTGTCTTCTGGCTGCGTTGCTCTCGTGAAAGCTCACTTGGCCATTTTTTCCCCCTTTTCGGCTCTCCAACATTTGTCTAGAGAGCCATCTTAACCTAAGGGTGTCTCCTCCAAGGGTGGACATGTTTTGGAAGCTCTCCAGTAACACTTTCATGAGGTAATGGTTCAGTTACACCTTGGAAACACCAGAAGGGGAAGCTTAGTGGGCAAGGAAGGCGATCCCTAAGAGAGATTCGAGATGTGTGGCGAGTCTGGAGGTTTCCCTCAGCAATTAACTTCAAGCTTTTCTCTGTTAACTTGAAGTTACTCAGTAGCAACGCAGAAAAAAAGTTATTACTGAAAATGTCTGTGAAGGTTTGGGGACGTAGCTATCAATCATATGTTAGTCTTCACAAAAAAAGGTTTTAGTCAGTTTTCTCCACTGTGATCAGCATCAAAACCCCCAATTCTTGATGCTATTTTTTTTTGCCTCTTACACCATAGCAACAGAATCAAAAGGGCTCTCATTGTGAGGGCCCATTGTGTCTTAAAACAAAACAAAATGGAACCAGAAAGAGAGCCATTTAACAAGAAAGCGGTATTCTGACCCTCCGCGGACTAAAAGCTGTTAATCAAGTTTAAATTTAGCTCCCACGAAGTCTCCAAAGAAAAGGAAAACAGGAGGGCCTCTGCCACAAGGGAAACAAGCCTCCAGTCAACAAAGGGCAGCCTGGGAAAACAAAGGGTCTTGATGAGACAGGTCTGCCACCCAAAGCTCATTAGCAATCGCATGCAGCCTCTGGGCTGATTCTCCCTGTAGGCTGGCACCATCACCAGCCTGTGGCTCAGTGTCTGTCTTCCCAGTAGCACGCCCTGGGACCCCACTGCTCTGTATACTCTAGACTCCAGACCCTGAGGACAGCGGGGAAGGAAGGGGGCTGGAAGCCAGGAAATGCCATGTCTGAAGTGAAGAAAAGCAAAACTATTGTCCTTATCTCCCCACTGATAACTAATGGTAAGGGATGAGGAGCAGCAGGTGGTGGGCAGTATCCTGAAGGCAATATGATGTAAAGAGGCTAGGCATGTTGTGTCTTTGCTCTTATTTCTAGCCTTGTGTTTTTCTAAGATGTTTCCATACCCTAGAAGGACTCTTTTAATGTTAACCTATTTTTCCTGTGCATGAGGTTAAATTTTATTAATTCAAGGGTCACTTTGAAGTTGGTTAAGTACCTTCAAGAATTTTTTCTTTTCACAGTAGCAGCTGGATATGCAGGAATACAATGGGCATATACTGCTTACAAATAGTGGCAACGTCCTCTGTCTCCCTTTCATCCCTAGGTTGTAACATCTTGCTCCCTTGTGATTTCCACTGAGTGAATTCCGAGGAGACACACAGAGCAGAGTACAGAACACAAGCAGAGTTTATTACCTAATGATATAGGGCACTCTCAAGGGTGAGAGTGGATGAAAGCCACTGAGACAGTTGTAGAAAAATACACTATCAAAGGATGAGAAAGGCCAATGGGACCCTTGTACTGACCTACGTGTTTAGGTAGGCTTCATATGATTGAAAAAGTTCGCATAATAGAAAGCTTTCCTGGGACGTATTTTTCTGTCTTACTTAGATTAGGAGACAGGACAGTAGTATTTCTGCTTTGTTTGCTAGAAAACCTCTGATGAGAAAATAATTTTTATTATCTTTGGCCAAGTTTGAATTGCCATTCAATCCCTAACCCCGCCCCTACACCCCCATCCCCCTGTGAGACATGACATTCAGTTTCAGTTCCGATTCTATGAGGAAGAGGTTCATGCCCAATGACCTTAAAGACTGCTATTTTTTGTTCTTTTTAATTAATTTATTCTTTGATAATTTCATATGTAACACATTCTGGTCATGCTCATATCCCCACCCTCATCTTCTTCTTGTCCCCATCAACTCTTTCCCACTTCCTCCACCAAGTGCTCCATCTCACATCTTGGTCATTTGTCTTTTGCTTTGTGACCTCCTAGGTTTAACCGGGTCCACTCTCATGTGAGGTTATCCGCTGGCGTGTGAGTAATTCACCAGTGGCTACATCACCGAAGACAATGGATTCCTGTTCCCCAGCAGCCATAGATTTCCATTAGCACGCTTGAGTGGGGAAGGACCCCACAAGCCCCTCCTCTGTCTGTTTTCAGACTCGGCCTTGAGCAAGCCCTATATAGGCAATCACAGCTCCTGTGACTTCATGAATGCCACCACCAGGTCATGTCCTTCACATTTCATGGTCCTTCTCACATCATCTAGTTCTTTACATTTTTTTTTCTACCCCCTTCTTCCATAGTGTTTCCTAAGCCATGGAGAGGATGGAGAGGTTGCCCATTTAAGGGTGAATACTCTGAAGTCACTTGTTATCCACACCATGACCAACCATAAATCTCCACATCAGCTGCAATTTGCTTCAAAGAGAAGCTTCATTGATCAAGGTTGAGGACAGCGCTGTAGAGAACAAGAATAGAAGTTAGTCAGGTACTGTAGGGACAGGAACCTCCATTCTTGTCCTTGGCAACAAACTGGGAATGTCTTGGGTTCTGTCCTGGTCAGAAGCCAGAAATGCCAGAAATGTCTGAGGGCTCTGTTTCTTGCTCTGCTATCTTGTTACCATACTTCTTTTGCATGACCCAAATGCATACCATTGCCTAGAAGCTACGTATGGGAACTTGACAGAAACTAAGGTACATGAAGACCTCATGGGTGGGCCAACTTGACTGACCAGCCCAACTCCCATGACTCTGTTAGTTCTCACAGGCAGTCCGAATATCCACTGGACTATAGAAGAATTTCTAGTGGTTACATAAAAGCCAACATTCCTCAGGAACTTATGAAACAGGTTTTCTGTCTCCCAAAGGGTGTCATTTTTCTTGCTTCTAGTAGAAAGGACATGGCTCTCCGATTGACCTATACCCGTGGCACGTATCAGCATATCAAAGCTCATGTTGGCCTCCAGGGTCCTTCAATATCACAAGTGTTATACATTTCAATATCCATGCTAGCATCCTGGTCTTCCTTACCTCCTAAAATCCCTCCAGCTCAGGAGCTTCCCTCCCCACGACTGCTCATCCTTCTTGTAATCCATCTCCTCTTGCCATTCTCTCTCTATTCCTTCTCGTGCTATCCCCTCTCTCTTGCTACCCTCCTGCTTCTTTTTCAGACTTACGTCTATGCCCTATTCTCTATTTCTTGCTATCTTGCTATTTCTCACTCTCATGCTTCCCTAGCTCTGGTCATATCCAGTCTGTTTCTCTTTCTTTCTGCTCTGGACTCTTCCAGATGCCTCTGGATATTTTCTCTCTCTTACTCACAATAAAACCTTCCCCTCATGATGGAGTGATCATGTTAGCAGTTCCTTTACTGGCATACATATGATAGTAAGCACCTGGGCGGGATACAAATGAACCCTGTTCCAAGGGGGCTGGCCTCTCCTAAATGAACCAAACTGCTGGTTTGACTGTCCTTAGGCATGGATTGTAGCACGAATCTTAAAAGGACTTATTAATAAAAACAAACCTCGAGCCAGGTACTGGGGTCAACGCTAGAAGATCAGAGAAGCAGAACAAGCCACAGCCACCTCACCTCGCAATTCCTCAGCTGATCCTGTTTCCTCAGACTGGAAGCCTCTGTGTCCTCATCCAAATGGATCTCAGCTGAAACCGCTTCTCAAAAGCCTAAAAGATTAACCAAGCTTAGTTCCTGGTCCTCACGCCTTATATACCTTTCTGCTTTTTGCCATCACTTCCTGGGATGAAAGGTTCTTGTTACCATGCCTGGCTGTTTCCAATGTGGTTTTGAACTCATAGAGATCCGGATGGATCTCTGCCTCCAGAATGCTAGGATTAAGGGTGTGTGTGCCACCATTTTCTGGCCTCTATGTCTATCTAGTGGCTGTTCTGTTCTCTGACCCCAGATAAGTTTATTACGGTGCACAATATTTTGGGGAATACAATGTCACCACAATGGATCATTTGTTGCTACTGGCTTCTGTCACCTACACTATTTGATTCCAAATTTTAGAGCCTGCCTCTCCAGCTGCTTCTCCTCCATCTGCTCTAACCACTTATCTCTCCTTGACTACTCTGGAAAGTGCCATCTCAGAGCTGCCCGCTCAGCCTCAGTCTCCTCAGATCCTGGAGTTTACTGCTGCAAAGGTCATGCTGGTATGTCAGGCAGCTTCTCTGTCCCTACCAGGCACCCATCATGTGGAAAGAGACGCCTCTCCATTTTGTTTTGGGACATCTCTCTCTAACAAGTCTCTCAATCAACTTGGGGATGCCCTGGACTGAAATTCTTGTCACCAGGGCACTTAACCTTCTCTCTCCACCCTTGCTTTCCTTCCACATATATTCTCAGCTCACGTTGGGAGCTTGCTCTGTCTCTCCTGAAGTCTCCCCCCATCTCACACTTGCCCTGTTCCTGGCTGTTCCTTCACCCGCCTCTCCGTTCACTCTGTTCACTCTTGGAGCTTGTTGTCTCTCTTTCTCACTGCTGGAGTCTGGATTCCATGGGCTCTTACTAGGCTACACACCTGTCTTCTCGAATCTCTTTCTTTCCTCAGACTCACATGTGGGGGACCAGCCCCCACACTTACTTACCCCAGGAAATCTTGAAGAATAAGGGATAAGAGACTTAGTTAGAAACAGAGAGGAAGAGAAACAGAGAGAAAACACAGGACAGACTCAGGTGGGCCTGGATCCTTATCCACTGGCCCAGCACTTTATTCCAAAGGTCTGTTTATAACAATGCCCAGGGGTGGAGTAAAAGACACCCCCCCACACACTAGTTGGACCTTTACAAACACCTGGTACCCAGGCCCATGGTCCAATCAATCTCCCATGCAGTCCTGCTGGGTATAGTCACTAGGAAATCACCTAGTGGGCTACAACACTCCCAGAGTTCATTAAAGCCTTACTGTCTTATACCAAAAAGCTTGGATTCAGTATAAACTAGTTTCAATGGCCAACAGATGACACACTCTGTTTCCAAATTTTCCCAGAGTCTAACAACTTCTGCCACTGCACAAGAAAATGATCCCCAAATCTCTTATCTCTAAGCTTACTCTGGTCTCCACTCTCAGAATCTCTTATCTCTAGGCCTTCTTTACTCCCTGCTCACTCTGGTCTCTCCCTCTGATCACCAAGTTCAGTTTTATAGAGATTCAAGTGTTGTTTGAGTGTGGGTGCTATTAATACCATCACATGCTGCTCTACGCCATGAAAAAGATGGATCTGGAGTTGGGTTATGGCCTGCTCTCCCTAGACCCAAGCATGTTTATTTAAAAAGTTTTCTACAAAGTTTCTGTCCTGGATCACACTGGCCACATGATTCTGTGACAGGGAAAAAGAGAGCAGAACAGAATAGCCCAGGCCAGGGAAAGACACTATGCTTTAAAATAGCTGAAATGTAAACCATTCCCAATAAAAATCATTTGCTTCTTATCACATACTCCTTCTCTTGGTTTTGTTTACTATGTTTAAAAATGACAAAGTGTAATTACAGATGTTTAACCCTATACATACCTCCCTTCTCCTATAGCTCTAAAAAGTTTTGCTAAAGTGTAAACTTTATCTTAGGATCTGTAAGATCATTGTGCAAACTCTCTTCTCTCAAGATTTGTAAGCTTATCTGGTATGGTTAAAAAAAATCTATAAAAATCTGCAACAAAATGTTAAGACTTGTAACAGAAAGGGTTTGCAGTACAAAAAAATTTATACATAGGTAATCTTAATTCGCTACAGCATACTTGTAGCTTTTGTTTAGCAAAATGGATCTGCTGCAGCATACAATATATATGTTTGATTCAATTCTTGCTTATAAAAATAGAACTTATTAGCAACAAACTTTTAGTAATAAAGGTTTAAGAGACCTAAGTTTGTGAAGGTTTACTTAGCTTAACAAAAATTGACTCAGAGTTGTATGTTCATAACCACTTATATCTTTGCTGTGTATAACACCAGGCCTCTAAGATATTTTAGATAATGAACAACGTAAGTTTGATGGCTAAGGTTTTTTAATTCCTAAGGTCTATTCAGGCTAGCAAAAAAAAAAAAATGACTTAAACATGTATGCCTAGCCTCTTTGTCTTTGATAACTTTGTTAAGTGTTAGCTATTTGGATAAACTGAGTCATATACGAAACTGTGATATTCTGTAAAGGTACACTGTGAAAAGATCAGGAAAATAGGGTGCCCAGTTTCTCTGTGGGCTATATTTATAGTTTAAAGCTTTATTTTGATTCTAAAGGATCTTCAATTAAATCTTCAATTCAAAGCTTTAAGGGTCAAACTTACCCACGATAAAACTGTAAAATCTTAATTGTGTAAAAGCTACTAACTTGTTGTAAACTGTTAAAGATAACACATGCAAATTAAAGGCCAGTCACCTTATAAGTGATCAAATTCTTTAATGTGCTCAAAACTATGCTAAGCACAAATATAACTCATTTGCAGAGACAAACTTCTATATATATTATCAAGATTAAGCCTGAAGTAAGTAACTAAAACAAAAATGGTTTGCTTAAAATCAGGTATACATAATATATTACATGATGGCCCAAAAACCATCAGGGAGGTCTGCTGACTATGACTATGTCCTCTGATAGACAGAAATACCAGATTCTGGTAGCAGCAGTTATCTCCAAAGAAGACAGACAGCAACAAGCTCCCCCTGGAGCTTGCTTCAAGTGTAGTGACTGGTCAAAGAACTGTCCCATTTCTTGCCCACCACCAGGGCTCTGGCCAAACTCTAGACACTGTAGGGTTGACTACCCTATTCTACCTTCCAGGTTCCTCCACCGGAAAATCTCTCAGATCTTCTGGGTCTGGCAGCCAAAGGCTGATGCTATCTTGTATGAAGATAGCTGGAAGACTGGACGCCTTCTTGTGTGGCAGTGAAGACTGAAGACCTCTGCCCTCAACAAACCATTAAGATCGCTATGGAGGAGCCCAGGCTGGCTGTCCAGGGAGCAAGGAAGTCTTGGTTATTCTTAGTTGGTAACAAGGCCATTAGGTTTATACTTGTTATTCTGATGTATCCTTCTTGGATCTCTGTGATGGCACTGAATGGTGAATCCTAGCCTTATCACAGTTTAGCACCAGCAAGCCTACCTTAGCCAGCTCCACCCCATAAAGTTGCCACTGCCTGGTCAGTCCATTTCATGTGTGAAAACCAGGTCTTATTTTCCTTAGCTCTCCTAGGTCTCCTGATGAGAAAGGCAAACTCACAGACAGGCCCACCTTGCTGACAGGCTTTGTGCTGAGAAAGATAAACCCACACAACAGGTTTCAGTAAAAGACAAACCCACGTCATCACGCTGCTATTACTGAAAATTGGCTTTCTACTATTCCTTTATTTAAAAGAGCTTGCTTTCCAGCTGTCAGTAGTCAAGCACCTATGTCTCATGGTAAATGACTGGGTGCTTCCAGATATAAAAGGAAGAGAAAAAGCTTAAAGTTTGTGTACGTTGTGCAGGTTTGAGAAAGGGATTGACGGTATGTAGAAAAAAATAAGACTTAAAGATCATATTTAATGTTAAGGCCTCAGAAGTTCAGAGTTTTAACATATTAATTAATGGAATTCTGATAAACTATTAATCTGGCTTGGTAAAGCACTGGATACTATTATTGTTGTCACAGGTTCACAGTTTTTGAGTTTCCTTTGGTTGTTTTCTAAATATAAACTTAAAGTGCTTCTCATTGTGCTAAAAATATCTCTGTTGAATCTATATATATCCAACCCTTTGGACAGAGGAGAGTGTTCATGTGTTCACCCCAGAACCACCTTTTGGGTCTTCAAAACTCTCCTTCCCTTTGTTCTCTTTCCTGCCAAGAAATGTTTTTCATACTACAAATCAATGTTTATGCTTTTATTATGTTGATGACTCTCCAGGCTGTACACTTGCTCTGGTTCAAAGGCGTGAGTCTACTCCAGCTGTTTATGGACTCTGGTGAACTGCTTTTCCTACAGTGATGATTTCAGTGCAGATTACAGTGGTCATCCTTCTGTCCCTAGCCTCTATCTGTTACAGCAGATTTCTACTCCGCTGACAGACACCATCTGGGAACCAATTGCAGCCTGCAGCTCCCTAGCCCCAGGTGGTCCTACAGAACCGGTGAGCCTTGGGCTTGCTGAAAGCTTATGTGATCAAGGCCAGCCAATGTGGCTGCTCCCTGTCTCTTCAGGCTCAGTGGGCACACCAGATGCTTCTGATGAAACTTCCCAAGTTTCCTGCCTTTGCCTGACTCCCTTCCCCTTATCCACCTTTGACCTGTATTCCACAACAACATCCCAATCTCCACTGTGAAGCAATCAGAGACTATGTTGCCCTTATCATCATCAACAACAACAACAAGAATCTGGAATGTTAGGTCTCACAGGCAGTCTGTGTGTCCAGAAATGAGCTCAAGCTGGACTATAGAAAGTTTTCTGGTGGTTAGATTAAAGCCAGCATTCCCCCAGGAACTTGTGAAAGAGGTTTTCCACCTCCCCAAAAGAATCATTTCCCTTACCTTTGGCAAGGGGGACACAGACTCTCTATTGACATATACCTGTGGCATCTATCAGAATATCAAAGCCTGTGCTGGCCTCCAGGGTCCTTCAGTATTGCAAGTGTTACACATTTGCAAGTCCGTGTTAGCATCCTAACCCTTCCCACCTCCTCTTCTACCCTAATGTCCCTCCAGCTCAGGAGAGCCCCTCCCTGCTGCTACTCATCCTCAATCCCAGCTACTCTTGCTGCACTCTTTTGCTCTCCCCTCCCTTGTTATCTTCTCTCTCTGTCTGTGTTCTATTACCCATCTCTTGCTCATTACTATCTCTCAATCTCCTGCTTCCCTACCCTAGTCGTGCCCAGTCTGGCTCCCTTTCTGTCTGCTCTGGACTCTTCCAGATGCCTCTGGATATTTTCTCTCATTCACAATAAAGCCTTCCCCTAATAATGGAGTAGTGGTCATGTCCGCAATGTCTTTACTGTGCCCCCTCACATATAGTCTCAATCCACAAAAGCCTTGTTAAACCACAGATAGGAACCCATAATAGCAACATGTTTCCTAGGATCCAGTCTCATAATACAATACCTCTGCTTACTTCATGTCTCTTAAGGCTTCACTTGTGAACCTATAATAAACTCGTTTCTGAAAACTAACTCTCCAATTGTGCTTGAAATTCACTATTTGAGTTCATGAGACAGAGAAAACAGAAGTCACTGGCCCAGGGTGATTTGGGTGGGTATTGATTTTCTAGGATCCTTGCCTACAAGCTATTGTCCACCTGAGGCAAGAAAGCCTCCACTGTTCTCAAGAACCTTTGATCTGTCCCATCTTCTCCCAGCAGCAGTCTATGAATCTAGACATAAATATTTAGTAGGAAGTTTGGCAACATGTCCTTTGAGCCAAACAAAAGTGTCTATGACCTGTCAAGTCATGTGCCTTTGATCAGGCCTACAAATACCAGGCATGAACCCCATTCTAAGGAGTGAAACTCAGACACAGCCAGAAATCAGTTGGTTATTACTATAGCAGTCATACCACAGTTGCGCCAGTAAGTACCCTTTGGCTGGAAAGTTGGTATTGTAATGTGTAAGGTCCAAACCTGTGAAAGAACATTACTACATTTTCATCCCTAGATGCCTAAAAAACAACTTCAAAGACCATAAAGTGTTTTCCAACAGAGAGGAAACTTCCAGCTCAGGTATGGAATGGTTTCTCCATATTCTACAACTAAAGTATGTGGTGTCTTTAATAACAATCTCTTACCACACCATTCTGGTGGGCAACTAAATATAATGGCCATCACCTGTATAGTTTTGGGGGTCTCTTGAGCCTTGTTATCCAACAGCTCCTAGGGGAGTGCCTCACACCTAGCACTGAGGTTTTTGTTTGGTAACTGTCTCTGTCAGGGTTTCTATTGCTGTAATTAAACACCATGGGAAAGGTTTATTTTGCTTATACTTCCAGTTAACAGTCCATCACTCAAGGAAGTCAGGGCAAAAACTCAAGCAAGAGAGGAACCTGGAGGTAGGAACTGATGTAGAGGCCATCCAAGGAGGGGAGCTGCTTACTGGCTTCTCTTCATGGCTTTCTCAGAAGCATGCTTTCTTACAGAACCCAAGACCACCAGCCTAGGGGTGATACCACCCACAATGGGCCCTTCCCCATCAATCACTAATTAAGAAGATGCCCTATAGGCTTGCCTATGACTTGATATTTGAAGGCATTTTTCTCAATTGGTATTTCCCTCCTTTCAGATGACTCCAGCTAGTGTCAAGCTGACATAAAACCAGCCAGTACAATAACCAATATCGTCTGTTTTCAGCATTATCCACCCATGTGTAGCACCTCCATTTAAAGTTTTCTTTTTAATTATATTTTTTAAATAGCCTTTAAAGTAGTAGGCTTCTGCATGATTTCTTTCTACGTGCATAATTTTGTTTAACCAGTCTCCTATACCCCATATTCTTCTTGATTCCACATTCCTCTTAAAACTTGTCATCTCCAGTAATCTCTCACTAATTTTATATCATGTTTCCTACTATCTCCAGCCTTCTGAAGGCCTCTTCTCCACCAACCCCACGATAACTCTTTTGTCTCCTGCATGTCTCTATATATTCTGAGCAAATAAGCAAGTCTAAAAATTTGAAGCTATAAACCGTATACAAGGGAAAACATTCAGAGTTTCCTTTTAACCGGAGTTACCTAACTCAGCATAGCGTTTTTTCCAGGTTCCTTTACTTTCTTGCAAATTAACATAATTTTGTTTTTCTTTACAGCTGAATAAAATTTCATTTTGTATATGTACCACATTTTAAGTATTTATCAGTTGATGGACATCCGGGCTGGTGTCATTTCCTAACTACTGTGAACGAACAATGAACATGGATGTGTAAGTTATCTCTAATAGGATATAGAGCCCTTTGGGTATATGCTTGGGTGGTACAGTTGGGTTATATATATTCTCAAATATAGTAAACAAATAACTTAGAGTATTTTTTTAAAAAAGCATGTGTAGGCTTTCAGAGTCTCTATTGAGTTATTCATTCATTAACCAGATCCACAGTTCTGAAAGAACCAGATTTCTTGCAAATATGTGCACTGGAGGGATAAGCAAACTCATTTCTGAAGGTAAAAGCTAAGAAGTGGAATCTTTCAGATGAAGGGTTCTGATACTTCCTTTTGGGAAGATTTGTCTCTTCTATGAATTTTTTTTTTACATTTATGTGGTGTGTGTGTGTGTATGTGTGTGTGTGTGTGTGTGTGTGTGTGTGTGTGTGTGTGTGTGTGTAGGACAACTTTCAGAAATCAATTTTTGCCTTCCATCATGCGGGTACCAGGGATGGAACTCAAGGTAGATTGGTTGGTGACAAGTGCCTTTACCAGTGGCCACAACTCACTGGCTCTCTCTTCACTTTTCTCAAAATAGTGAATTAGCTTGAGAAAAGTGTGCTTGCCCAGCCCATTTGTAAAATAACCAACATGTGGGCAGTATAGATGGTTGATCACAGCTCAGACACCTGCAGTGACGTTGTGCAGCTGGGAACAAATCTCTTTCAAGAAGTAGGTCTCAGCTGTTCAGTCTGTGAGAAACTTCTTGGGCTTGTTAAAAATGCCATGGCATGCAACAGTGCCTTTGGGTCTGACTCATGAGATCTGGAGGGGGACTCAGTAATCGACACTTGCAATAGGGAGAGTCTCCATTGATTCTGTAAATGGTTATGAGACAGGGAGTGAGGGACTGGAACAACTGGCCATATTCCTTAATGAAACTATGTCTTTATTATTTTACACTTACTGAGATAAGCTACCAATTCTCCTTCAGACAGAGAGGGAGAGGACTCTATTATCTTGCATGGTTACTTAACTCAAATCTTTAAAAGTCGTAACCAGGCTCAAAACCACCACAGCATATGAAAGGTTCCAAAGTTGCACTATATGATCTTCCACTGATGGCCTTTGATGAGGAAGGGCAAATTCAAGGAATAATTTGTTCCCAGCACAGGACTTTTGACTTGAACCGTTATTTGTACACGCTTTATGCTAATGTAATCTCCCTATAACCTTAATGCCTAGCTTATATCAAAAGATACAATCAATCGAACACCATCCTAGAAACACACCACCATCCCTAATGTGGGTTTCACTCTTGAGGTCATATGGTTGTTCCCCATTGAGCATACATGTGCTTCATCCCACCTATAAATTTCTTTTGTTGAAGAAGGCAAGAACCTGAACAATAGAGGTCTATGCATTAGTCCATGCAATTCTTGAGTACAAGGATTATAAATGTATCATCATGCCCAATTTATGTGGTATTGGGATTTGAACCCAGGAATTTATGTATGCTAGGCAAAGATTATACCAACTGAGCCATATTCCAACCAGATGCCTCGTATTTTGTCAGAATAATGTAAAATGTAACCGGTACAAGGAAGAGTAGCCCGCGTAGCCTAGTTAGCATGGATTCCTGTAACAAAAGGACTACTAAAGGAAAAGGAAGCAGAAACTGCACCTCTATTTCATGTAGACACGAGAGACACTCATGAGAATGAGTGAATGCAAGTTTTCCAAGAGATGGTTTTGAATTTCAGTGTCTAAAGCATCTTCTACCAAAAATAGAGCAATTTAGAAAATGTCAAAGAAAAAGTATTTTGAGCTTCTGTGGGAGGCAACTTGGGGGAAGGTAAATAAATAGCAAACAAAAGCTTGTTAGTAACATTTGTTAGCTTAGGTTACTATCCTCTCCAGGCCAACCAGGACCCAAAGTTATCCTGGGTGGTTAGCCTTAAATCTTCTGGCCAGGGAAGTGGAACAGGCTACTTTTTGTTTTTAAAAAAGCAGGCATGATTTTAGTCAAACAGAGGGTAGAAAGCTTTTTTTAATTTCTGCTTCATCTGAATTGTCTTCGTCTTAAATGGCACTTGGACCCATCCAGAAATCCTAAAGTATCTTGCTGAGTCATATTCTGCTCTCCCCAAGGTACACAAACTTTTCCTACCCTTCTTTTCCAGTTGCTGGACTCCCATCATTAGCAGGAGATGTTGTTACCACCGTATTGTACGTTTCTTAGACGCTATGAAATAATTTTATAATTTCATTATTTGAATTACTTCATAATTCAATTACATAAAATATTGTCTTTTTCGATATACAAATTTTTTTTCCTTTGCCTTTCCCCCTCTCATCATGTCTCCAAGGTCATTCCTAATGCTACAGTTTCTGTTACGCTATTCTCTTTTAATGCCCAATGGGGGGGATCTTTGGTTAATGCCTCACTTTCTTTTAATGTGTACACATTAATGTATAGACATAACTTACATATCTAAGCAGCCTCTCTCTTTTCCTTTTATTGAAAATATACTATTTTTTTTTCTCACATAATATATCTTGATTAGTTCCCCCCCTCCCAGTTTCTTTCCGCACATCCCTTCCCATTGGATGCATTCCTTTCGGTCTCTCATTAGAAAACAGCCAGGCTTCCCTCCTGCAGGGAAGAGGGCAGGCTGGTTGTAGATCTCCACTTCTCCCTCTGCTCCTCAGATCCAGTCTCCTAGCTTCACCCCCAGCTCTGCAACAGAAACACCTGCTGCAGCCTCCCTTCCACCCTCCCCACCCCCACCCCTCACCCCAGCTCCCAGCTCCAGTGGAGCCCACAGATCTCTCCCTCCCCAATGCAGTGCTTTGTAACAGCCCTCACCTTCAGCAGGCACTCCTTGGGAAGCCACAGGCCACCCTGAGCAGGGAAGAAAGTAGGCAAATTGCAAATCGTCACCTCTCCCTCCATTCCTCCAAATATGGTTCCCCAGACTCATCCCAAGCTCTGTAGCAGATCTGCTGTAGCCTCTCTTTACTCTCTGTCCCCTTCCCCAGGGTTTAGACAGATTCTGGTGGATCACCCTGCTTACTTCCCTCTTGTGGACCCACCCACAACCTCCAGCCCATCTGCATTTCTATGTGTCAGCTCCCCAAACCCAGAAACACAATTTACCTAGAATCTCCAGTGGCTACACCTATCCAGACCCCCAAAGAATTTCCTACCATGCAGCACACAGTCACAACACTCTGCTAAGAGCCAGAGAGGGACACAGAAACCAAGGAACAAAACACCCATTCAACATAGACAAAACCAGACGTCTTTTGCTGTCCAGAAGCTTTTCAATTTCATGAGGTCCCATTTATTAATTGTTGATCTTAGTACCTGGGCTAAAAGTGCTCATTCCAGAAAGTCTTTTCCTGTGCCAGTGAGTTCAAGGTTATTCCCCACTTTTTCTTCTATCGAGTTCAGTGTATCTGCTTTTGTGTTGAGGTTTTGATCCACTTGGAGTTGAGTTTTGTGCTGGGTAGTAAGTATGGATCTGTTTGGATTTCTCTACATGCAGCCATCCAATTTAACCAGTGCCCCCCCCCCATGCACAATTTTCAAAAAAGATAGTTGTTACAATGGGTTGTATTGCTGGGGAAAAAAATGTTTAGAGTTCTAATCCAACCTGGGCTACACAGCAAGACACAGTCTTAAAACAAGAATAATCTTTTCATACACTAAATAGATTTTATCTTCTAGGTACTTAAATGAGAGAGAAAATGATTTGCTGGGACTCTTTAGTCCTGAGAGAGAGACACGACCCATTTGGAAGAAGTCTTCCTTTCTTTTCTCTTACTTGAGAAGTGTTCTCATCATCTAGTAGGGAATGCCTCTTCCTTACAAGTTTATTTTATGCCAGGAAACTACAGAGAAATGTAGTGAACACTTTAGTCCAAGGAAAGGATGAAGAAGAGGACGATTAAGAGCTGAAATGACAGGAAAAATACAGAAATCTATCCTTAGGAAATGACAACATGTGTGTTATAATGGTGGGGCACCTTCCAGGGAAGACTTAAGTATGTACGTACAGATGTGTCTTAAACACACACTTAATGTACATACTTAAATATATATATATATCCTCCCCAGGGAATGCTGTAGGACAAGGGGGCTTTCCCATTCTATACTGTTTCATGTCTTTGCTTACCTTTGACTAAGTTTTTATGACTCCGTAGAGACAGAGATTAACTTGTGCAAAATTCACATTTTTTTTCTGTCCCCAGCTGTGCCAATGATTCCTATTAAAGACAATGCAAATGGATTTTCTCAGTGGATTAATTAGCTTGGGCTATCACACAAAACACCATAGAGTAGGTGGCTTTAACAACTGGATTTATTTGCTCATAGTTCTGGAGGCTGGAAGTCTAGGATCAGGGTGCCGGCAGGCTTTGGTTTTTGTGCAGAGTTTCTTTCGGCTTGCAGCTAGCCAGTCTCCTGCTGGGCCTTCACATGTAGGGGACACATTCACCTTTAGTGGTTATTACACACACATTCTAACAGGTCAGCATTCCACCCTTATTGTCTTCTTTAGGCTCAGATCACCTCCTTATATCACTGTCCAAGCTGTAGGACATCTTAAGGATGGTTTAACCTCCATCATACAGAGAAACAGTACAGGTCCATTGCATTTAGATGGATAACATAGCATATTATCTCTGTGTAGAAAAATTATCATTTAAAGAGATTAGAAGGCTTTGTTGCCTCCATTGAATAAAAAATGTGACACGTTTATTTTATATTTGTACTACCACATTTCTGCTTTTTAAAAATAATTTTGCATTTAATGGGAAGATCGAACTCCATTCTTAGATTCACTGAAAAGAGAAGGATCCTTCAATTTCATTATTCTCCAGTTCATCAATGGCCCCCTCTTTACATCAGGCTCAGAAAATGACAATCTGAGCTGGGCACACAGTTTGGTGGTAGGACAATTGTTTAGCATGCATGAGACCCCACATTCTCTTTCTAGTTACTAGAGTCTAGTTCAACAGCAGTAATAACAGCAACAAAAGATATCTCCATTCTAGGACTGTGACATGCTCAGTTCTTTGAACTGAACAAAAAGGATTCAGCTGGCAGAACCTTTCTTATCTCTTGCCCTTTTCTTTTCAGCTCTCCTTCTTCAGACCTATAGAGAACTTTAAACTCATCAAGTGGGTCATAGCAACTAGAATCTCTCTTCTCCAAAGCTCACTGGGATGCCTAGAAATGTTATTTTACATTTTCCCCCAATTTTCTGTATAAAAGCTATCCATGAGGTAATCCCCTTCCTCTCCCTGTGATGAGGACAGGAGATAAAAATTGGCCAGGCAGACGGGGACAGGTACCTCAAAAATGAGCAGCTCTGTTCTTGTTTTTGAACACACCAGAAATGGTCCAGTAAGAGGCACTGGTGTATGCCAGAATTCCCAGTCCAGTCACTGAGAAGAAAATGGACACACTGTGGGTGTGTGTCATGACTGGCTCATCTCCCTGTGCCTCAATGCAGCCTAACTCCTCCAAGAAGGTCCTAGACTGGGAGCTGGATGGGACCTTGCCTATGGGACCTGCTCATGCTATACGGAGCTCTGCTGCTTGCTGTTTCTTAAGCTTCCTCCTCTGGACCAAGCATTAATTCTTTTCTAGAAACTCACTCTCAGTAGTGTGTTCAATTCAGCATTTGAACTCACAAGGTAAGAATTCAGAGCCACTGCCTCAGGAGAAGTTTTCTGTGACAGTAGATTTCTGGAATCCTAACCCCTGAGCAAATCCCACCTCAGGCTAAAAAGCCTAGGGCACATTCCAGGACCTGCTTTCTGTTCTAGAAAGAGTCTTGCTCTCCACCTGGTAACATGTGCACTCACAGGTGTCCGTAAGACTCAACTGGCTTTGCTGTGCTTCCTCCTCAGTCGGTTGCTATGAGGGCATCCTCTTTTGTCCAATCACCTTTCTGCTCGCTCATCCTGTCTTTATTGAATCCAAGGATACAGATGGACCATTCGCTTCGCATCCTTGCATCTTCATTCTGAAAGCTCTCTTTGCACTGAAAATTCTACCGAATAAGTTTGTTACGCTTTTATCTTGTTAACCTGTGTTTTTGTCATGAGTGTGGACTGTGATCAGGATGATGGGTGAGCAAAAAAAATCACACCTTTTCAGCCAGGCACTTCATTGAGAAGACTCCTATTGGCTTTGTGCTCTAGCCGATGGACCAATGGTTAACTTAAAAGCAGCCAAAAATACACATCAAAATACAGAAGTCCCAAGCTTTAGACAGAGGTAGATTCCTACAAGTTACACAACTTAGTAAAACCACACATGTTGTCTTTGGTCCTCTACCAACATAATGAAGGAACTGGAATAGATATTCTCAAAATCCCCATCCAAGTCTAGAGTATGTTAATTTCATTATTTGTGTTTATAGAGATACAATGTTCCAACTGTCTAAAGGGTGGGTATTTTAAGACAACGTCTTCCTGTTGATTTCTGCCGCCACCCAGTGCTAGGTGAGGCAGGGTTTCCGAAGACTCCCCTTTTTTCTTTCTCCCCAATTCCTTTACACAGCTGCTTCCTGCCCCCACCCCAGAAGTCACTAACTCCCTTTGTGTTGAGTTTCTCCATCTGTGAAATGTGAGGCTGAGTGCCCATCGGCCTCCCATGGGTATTCTGTGTCTGCTGGGCTCCTTCACAGAGCACTCACTATGGGAGCATTATCTTTAAAACAAGGTTGGCATTTCCTTCCTTTCCTTTCTTGATCATAATTTGATCCCCACTTCCTCGGGAGCCTCTTGTCTTTGTAATTTGTCAGTATTTCTAATCCTGTTTTCGCAGAGTGTAAACCTATGGTGATGCTAATGATGTCATTGATAATTAGCTGGGAAATGACAGCACCCTTTGAAAAAGTGTGCTGTGATAGTGAATAAAAGAGTTACAAGAAATACTCCTCAAAGAAAACATACATAAAAGAAAACTAAAAAGAAAGGAGAGAAAGAAAGAAAGAAAGAAAGAAAGAAAGAAAGAAAGAAAGAAAGAAAGAAAGAAAGAAAGAAGAAAAAGGAAGAAAGAAAAAGGCTATACCCACAGTATTAACTTAGGAACAGGGGTCGATCCAAACAAAAAATTTACATAAGACAGTGTTGCCAGAACAAACAGCAATTCACATCAACAATTATATTTGAAATTTACATAAACAGAGAATAAATTTTTAGTGTAAGTATATCCCACCCAAGGGACAAGTCCAGTGACTGTACTAAAATTTCTGTTGTTTATCTGAAATTCAAATGTGATTGTCTGGTATTGATATTTGTTAAACCTTATGACCCGAAGCAGAAATGAAAAGCTGACCTTTCTATGTAGCAACTTCTGGGTGGGATGGAGGGTCAGGTGTGTTGCTGGCCTTCTCATACTTCTTCAAACCTTAAGCACAGAAGCACCCCAAAGTGGACAAGAAGCCCTCAAAATTTCCAGTCAGTTTTTCTGTGAAAACAACATGTGTGAGAAAACAAGATTCTGTCAAGCTCAACTTTCTGTGTCCCTAGATTTGTTTCTAGAAAAATCTTTTAAGAAAATGGCTAAAACAACAACAACAAGCAAAACAAAACCAACAACAAAGAAATGCATGTCTCACGTCTCATTTTCTACAGCTCATCTCAACACCGTCTCCGGAGCAGCCTCTGTTTTTTCCAGTGTCTAACTCAAGTTGGCCTTGGGCTCACTATGTGGCTGGAGATGACCTTGAACTTGACCCCACTTTCTGAATCATTTATGTGTTGGGGACTAAACCCAGGGCTTCCTGCATGTAGGCAAGTATGGAGCTTCAGCCCTTTCTCATCCTCAACTTTTGTTTTAAATTAGCGTTTTGGTTAGCATGCAAATAAATGGATTTCATACACACACACACACACACACACACACACACACACACACCTTTGTACTTTTTTCTTATCCTACCCCATACATTATCTTCTCCTTTTCCTTCTCTCCTTCTTTGTGCATGTGTGGTATATTACAATGTGGGAGAGAGTATATGGTACACATTTACATGTATGTGTGATATGTCATAAATGTAGGTTTGTATGTGTCATGCTGCATGTGTGGCCATCGGAGGACAACATTCAGCAGTCAGCTCTCACCTTTCCACCTTGGTTTTGAGGCAGCAGTCTTTTGCATTTTCTGCATTGGGGTATATTTAGCCTAGCTGGACCTTCAGCTTCTTGTGGGTTCTGCAATCTTCACCTCTCATCTCCCTTAGGAGTGCTGGGATTACAAATGCATGCTGCCACATCCAGGTTTATATGTGTGTTCTGAGGATCCAGGCATAGAGCTCTGGCTTACATGGTACACTCACACACACACACACACACACACACACACACACACACACACACACACACAGAGTTTACCCACTATCACATTTAAGCTACTGTAGCTCAAATCCTGTGACTCAGTGACCAGTATTTGGGACTCAAAATACTCTTATTCCAAAAGGTCTGGGCAGTTCCATCTCTCCAGGGCTGCCATCCACAGCGCACAGTTTGTCTGGGAGGCTGTACCAATGTAAGAATGATAAGTGGCGCTGGTTACCTCGTGGAAGGGTCACGGTCACAACAGAACCCAGTATCAGAGCTTTATTAGGAGGAAGAGAGGTGGGGGTGTGGGTGGGGGTATAAGAGAACCAAGCCTAGGAAGGAGCACATGGGGAGAGCAGAGAGAAAGATGGCAGTGGGAGGCGGGGAGAGAGAGCAGAACAGAGAGAAGGTGGGTTCCGAGTCACGGCTCTTTAAGGCGCAGGTAGGATTACAGAGCTATGCCACGCATTTGCACACCTAGTCACCAGTGCACACTGATGATGTAAGATGCAAGATCCTCCTGAACTGTCCATGTGCAGCTGCAGTGCGGCAGAATCCTAACACTCAGACCAATTCCAGCTTCACTCCACACCAAGAGATAACCTTGGTGATCATCTCATGGTTGCAGAATCTCTAATATCCTGAATACTTGTACCCTTCCTATGCAGTCCAGAATGGGGCCATCCACAGTGGGCAGGTCTTCCTTCCTTAATTAAATTAATCAAGATAATCCCTCAAAGGCATGCCCAGAGGGATTGTCTTCCAAGTAATTTTTACATCCTCTTGACAACTGAGATGAATGCTCCACATAACTCACTGAGTTCTTCCTGTCGCTTCCAAGGTACAGCACCAGTATTTCCTTTCTTGTGAAATCTTCCCTGACTCACGCTGCCGAAGTGGACCTCCTCTTTCTATGAAAAGCGCTATGATGCTTACTAATCAAGTTCTAGTCTATATGATAGTTACAGTCGTGTAAACAATTTAACTAATAAAAACACCAGTCACAGAAAACAGATGAATAGACGTTGATCTCCGCTATCAACAGCTATTCATCAAGTAGCTGCTTGATATGTCAAGTTAGAGTCTAAGAACATGATGCTGAGAAAGACAAATTACTGGCTTTGGTACATGTAGCTAGAGTTTTCCGGCCTTGCCCACAGTCAGGACAAATCTCTGTCACCCGCCAGTCCCACAGCCACTCAGACCCAACCAAGTAAACACAGAGACTTATATTGCTTACAAACTGTATGGCCATGGCAGGCTTCTTGTTAACTGTTCTTATATCTTAAAGTAACGCATTTCTACAAATCTATACCTTGCCACGTGGCTCGTGGCTTACCAGCATCTTCACATGCTGCTTGTCCTGGCAGTGGCTGGCAGCGTCTCCTTCTGCCTTCCTGTTCTTTTATTTCTCCTCTGTTAGTCCCGCCTATACTTCCTGCCTAGCCACGACCAATCAGGTTTTATTTATTGACCAATCAGAGCAACTTGACATACAGACCATCCCCCAGTACAGCCAAGTGCAGACCATCTCAGACACCTGCACTCAGGCCCATGGTCCTAATCATCCTCTATGCAAACCTGCTGGGTAACGCCACAAGGAACCCAAGAAGGGCTCCCACAGGACATACATTAACATCCCACAGCAGGTACAGGGCTACAAAACAGCAAAATGGGGAGGGCCAGCAGGAGAGATTTATTTCCTGCCCCAGTTTCCAAATTTCCAAGTTTCATATTTCTCAGTCTAAAATCATGTCACTGTACCTGTGATAGGGTCGACCAACATGGGGCAAAGCAAGTGATGAGCCCTTTGTGTCTGTTGGTGAAGCTCATGTCTGTTCAGTTTCCAGATGCTTTGCTGATGTGGATCTCTGCAAGATGTCTTTTACACCCCCTTCCCTCAGTGGCAAACACAGACTCCCTGAGTTTAAACCTTAATAACAAAAATAAACATTATCCCGAAGACCTATCCTTCACAAGACTGCTCTCGCTATGTATCTTCACTGTTCCGATCTTTGCTTTTAGTTCAGGAGAGCTCCTACTGTCTTTATTATTATTTGGCACTTTTGAGACACAATATTGGTATTTGTCCCATGATGTCCTCGAACTTACAATATCCCTGTCTCTGCTTCCATGTGCTGGGATGACAGGTATGTCTCACCATTTCTGACTCTCTTACATTATTTTTATAGTCTATTTCTATGTCTAGACAATGGGAATTGTGTGTTCTCCCAGAAACAGGATCTAATTTTGCTCATCTTCCCAGAACTAGATATAAAGTGTAGCAGAAAACAGGTGATCCTTACAAGGCTGTCTAAAAAAGCACTGAATGATTTTCCAAGCTCTGTTAAATATTTGAGGAAGCTGTGAATGTGAGTCGCTTTTTTTAAAAGATACTTTATCAATGAATTAGTAACCTCAATCTCTTTATTTTATTTTCAAGATAGTGTCTCACTGGTTTACCACTTTACTGAAGCTGGCCTTGAACTTCCTCTGTAGCCCAGGTAGGACTTGAATTTGTGACCCTCCTGCTACCTCCAAGGCAGCAGGTCTGGCTACAGGCCTGGATCACCACCATGACCTCCTATGCTGTTTCTCCTGCCTTTAGGAGGAGTAATTCTGAGAGGCAAAATGACCACTTTCACTCCTGCCTTTCTTTCCCAAGCTCTTTTGTGCACAAAAATCATTCTGCAAACAGTAAACCACGATCCCATGGCAATCACCATCATTATTATACTATTACTGATTCAGAGCTCTGAAATGACTTGTGTCTGAAAGATCCCCACTTCATAGATACAGACCTTGAGAGAAACAAATATCGGTGCTTGAACAAAGGCCAACCAGCCCTGGGAGGCCAGAGCCAGATGCTGATGCTAACCAATGCCCTAAGAACTCAGTGAACTCTTAATTCATTCTGATTCCCCTTAGCATCTCGACACATGGCTAAAAGAGCCAAATAGGAGGTGTTGACCAACCTGACCTTGAAGCTCGACTCCTTCTTTTATTACCTCTGGGTTAGCGCCAAGTCAGTTACTTGGATTCAGTGATGCAACACTCCCTAAGTTCTATATCCCATCCATGAGAAGTCGGTTTCCCTATGGCTGATTTACTGCTAGCTGCCCTGTGAGTTTTAAATACATATTAAATTAGTAAGGCACCTAAAAGAATGATGCTGAAATGGAACTGAAAATACAAGTTCATCGGAGCTCCCAACAGAAAAAAGAAGCCAGGGCATTTTGGTAGCTATCTCTTTTCTATTACCCCAAACATTGTGTGTGTGTGTGTGTGTGTGTGTGTGTGTGTGTGTGTGTGTGTGTGTGTATAAATACATATATATGTGTGTGTGCATACATACATATATATGTATGTGTATCTATGTGTGTGTGTGTGTGTGTGTGTGTGTGTGTGTGTGTACATAAGGAAGGCCATTATGATGAAGTTAAACCCATTAATATCCCAAATAACAAAAGTGTCTGGCTTTCAGCGCTATAGGTGCACATGTGGTCTGCTCTTTAAATTGGGATCTATATGACAATCAAGCAGCTGACATTTGAGCAGTAGGTCATTCCTCATTATGTTAAAATGCTTCATGACAGTTTAATAAATGAACAGTATCCAATTAACACTCTCTTGGATATTGAAAAAAGAAAAGCTCAGACACCACAGCCTTTGAGAAAAATCTTTGTGTAGCTTAGGGTGTATCATTTCTAAGATGGTCAGGGGTACCGGGGCAACTCTGGGATCACGTGACATCTCCTTCCTACAACCGTCTGCGGAGGAGGTAGCCATACTATTCAGGGTTTAATAAGCTGACCACGTCGTCGGAGGTATTTAGATAAAATGTGGTCTGCTTGCTAACGTGATATGCAAACCTCCGTGAACTTCTAAAGATCAGAGACCAACCAGGGATTCTTTGGGAAGCCAGAAACCCAGGGTCCTGCCACCGGTCCACCTCCACCGTCCATCCTGCAGGAACAGTGTCCTTTCAGACTGAAAAGCTGCATTTGTCCTCAGTTCCGACGAGGCACCGGAGACAGAGCGGCTTTGACGTCCGCCCACTCACTGAGGGGGTCACCTGTTGCCTTGCCCAGGCCAGTGGAGGTCAACTTCTCAACGGGGATTTTTTTTTTTTTTTAAAGAGGGGGAGGCCAGCCTGGGCCTGTCCATAAAAGGATCTCTTTGAGGTCAGTGAAAAGAAAAGCAATGCATTTTGTGTTCCCAGTTCGGCGCTCTGGCACGAGGCCGCCTGAGAACAGGCCTGCGAACAGTTCTTTCTGGAGGACCGCCAACGGAGGCAGCCAGACGTTTTTCACAGGACCTTTAGCGGCCACTGCTAACCCAGAGGCAGACTAAATTGGAGTCAGGGCAATCACCTCCAGGCCCCCATCTCCCACTCCCACCCCGGGGCGTCTGCGCAGCAGCACAAGCCTTGCCCAGCCAGCTGCCTCCTGACGGGACCCAGTCCTACGGGGTCAAGGACAGGAAGCCTGATCTACAGTCACAAGCGAGACGAAGAAATGGCATGCACTGAAGTGCATGTAGAGGCTAAACTCGATTTTCCTTCCCCCGTTACATGCAAAAGTGGAGAACCTCTCCAAGCCCCTCCCTGGAGTCACCTGCTCAGGGAAGACTCAGTGGCCAGCCGGGGTGCACTTTCCGTGGATGTCGTAATCCACCACCACCCCCCCCCCAGTCCTCTGGTTCCTTCCTTCCCTTTGGAGGAAGTAGGCACATACAAATAAGCAGTCAGCGTATCTGTGCCAGGCATGGAAAATCAGGGGGCAAGGGGCAGCCGTGGGCAGCCCTGGGTTCAGTCTCGGGCTGTGGGAAGGAGTTCTGTGAAAAGCTGCACACGGCCTCCTGGCCAAGAGGAAAAAAGAGTCTGTCTGTTCTTTGATGTCCGTTTCTGAGAATCAGAGAGAATCAGGCTTTCGCACGTGGAGGACTTCGGTAAGGCCAGGACACCTGAAGACTCCAGTGAAGCTATACACCGCCCCTTTCTTGTCTCCTGCCTCTCGTCCCGTCAGCCCCGGGGACAGTCAATCGGGCTGCTGACTGTCGTCTTGGCCTTTGCTTCTGTCTCAAAGACTAACATGCTTCTTGGCTTTTCTCCAGGACCATGTCAGACACCCCTGTCTCAGTGGAGCCAGAGTTCCCTCTATACCACTGGTGTCAAGGACTGAATTAATGAAGTCCTTAGTGTCAAGTACTGAACTAATGAAGTCCTTAGCTGCCTGCAGGGAACACAGACTTGCAGGCTCTTCTCTGAATCCTTCAGGACAGGAGGCCCTCAGCGCTCCCGCCACAGAAGGCTGTCAGTATTCCTATCCCCAAGCCCTTGTGGCCGGGCAGGCCTTTGTGGGGTGGCTGGAGGACATGAGCCTAAACATTCCCTGGCTCCACCGGGAGAGATGCTCTTAACAAGTCCAATAGTGGCCTGCCCCCAAGAGAGGCAGCACAAAGTGCAATTGACTGAGCCATTTGAGAGTGTAGATTAGGAACTCTCGTCTTCAAGGAAACATTTAGAAGACAATTCAAGATGAAGAACTAAAACCCGTCAGCGTCATCTGCTAACGCTGTGTAAGGTTCCCCCCCCCCCCCGTTTTGTTTTGTTTTGCTTTTTATTAAATTTGGTGTGTGTTCTTTTGGAATCTGCACATGCTCTTATTGTCGTTTACGCAAGCCTTAGGCGGTCTCGTCTCCCCTCAGCTACTTGCTCGTCAGAGACTGGTGGATGCCGGTTACTGTTCAGTGGCTGCTGGTAGGATGCTATTTGGGAGAACCACATCTGAAGATGCTGGCGCTGGTAAAGCATCTTTTTAGTTGAATAATGCAAGACAGCACATTCGAGGAGGTGGAAGGCATGCGGTGGTGGCAGTTCAGAAGGAAGACAAAGAGGAAACAGACCGCTGACTCTGGTGGGAACCGGGGTGGTATGTGGCATCCCTCACATGGAGACGAAGCTCCCAGCCAATTGCCACGATGCCAAACCGAGGACCGCGATAGACATTATGGGACGGCATCCCTCCTCTGTCTAACAATTAAGAGAAAAATCATAGCATTTTCTTCTGCCGCTTTTCAGCTGAGAACATTAAAAGATGTGCATAATTTTCTCCTTCAATTTCTTGGCTCAAGTGTTTCAAGCGGCGAGCATGGAGGGTGCATAACTCCAGGGGGGTTTTGTAGTCATCATCTCAAGCTGTTAATATTTCCTTTCAGTGTTTGTGTTTTATTGCATTAATTCTGCCCACCCACCCCGTGTGAGTGTGTGTGTGTGTGTGTGCACACGCGCGCACGCGTGCGTGCTTGTGTGCGTGAGTGAGTGCGTGCGTGCGTGCGTGTACGCACTCGCATGTGCTCACATGCCTGCAGAGGCCTGAAGTCAATATTTGGATGTTTTCCTCTATTGCTGGCTACTGTTTTATTTCAGAGCAGGGGGCTGCTTGTTTGAGAAAGGATGTCCTATTGATGTTGGCGCTTGAGTTTCGGCTAGACTGGCTGGTTAGTGGGCCACTGGGATCTGCCTGTCTCTATCCCCTGCCCCAGTGATGGGGTTATAAATGTGTAAAGCTTTCTCACCAGTATCTCTTCCCCAGTGGAAGTGCCAGGTGATTGACCCCACCCAGCGTTGAGATCTGAACTCAAGTATCACGTTTGACCAGCGAGTACTTTATCCACTGAGCAGTCTCCTCAGCTGCTCTTTCCTCTTCTGACAGGCCATGGGAACATCTCTGAGCTGCTTATATAATTGGCACTTGAAATCCAGTTTCTTTTCTGCAAGTCTATCTCTAGCAGGAAGGGATGCTATGTGGCTCTTGGGGACTTAGCAACTCCAGGGTAGATGTTTAAAGAATGGATAACAGGCCCCCTCTGTACTGGCCCAGGCATTCACTTACTTCTGTGCAGACACACAGGCCCATCAGGAAGTGAGTGTTTTATGTACCTGGCTTTGCACACATTCCCTTACAGCTGTGTGCTGTTGTCTGATGGAGAAACGGGGAAGGAAGGGGAAGAGTGTGCCTGGGATTTTCTATGCTGTTAAGAATCCATTTTACGGTTTACAAAAACATCCTGCCAGTGCCAAGGATCTTTTTTTGGCTACTGAATAAACTGTTAGATTCTCCAGAGCTTGCTATTAGCACCACCTTCCTCTTCCTCCCCTGAAGTACCTTAGTTCTAAATTTGAGATCAGGCGAAAGAGACATCAGGAAGCTTCCAAGAATATTTTAAAAACAACCCAACAGCCAAAGCCCCAAACAAGCACACAAAGGGCCATTTGCTCTGCTGTAGGAAACAATTTTCCTCAAAATGTATAAAGAAAAATCCCTGGCCTGTATGCTGTTAAAAACCATTCCAGCACTCTGGAGTCAGAGGCAGGAGAACCATGGGTTTAAGCCTAGCTTGAGTGACACAGAGAGAGTCGGTCTATCTGAAAGCAAAGCAAAGCAAAACAAAACAAAGGATGAAAAACATTTCGGGGAGCTTTGATGAACACAAGTGTATCTATGTGTTATAATAATGAGAAATTGCCTTTGAAATATTCAAGCTATGCTTTGATAATCAAGCACACAATATATGCTTTCAACTTATAATGTTCTACTAGTGACCCAGAAGATGTGCAGTATGCATGAAGCGTCAAATTGATGCAGGGCTTCTCTCCAACACTTGAAGAGGAAGTGCGTATTATTTTTCTCACAATAAAGTCTGTGTTATAACACACTGGGGTGGTCACCCGCCGAACAAGTCTCCAAAGGCCCAAGATACTTAGGGACAGGAGAACACCCAAAAGACAGTAAACCAAGTAAAATCTGCGGGATCGTTTCATGGTACAAGGACTGTTCATGGCTGGGAATTTGAAAGCGGTGACCTCTGGCCATGTCAGATTCCGTCCTTTGTCCTGCAGACCCTGTGTCTTGTCCTATGTAACAATCCATCTCTGAGGCGCTTTGGTGAGACTTGACTTATTCATTCATTTATAAGTCCAGTTTACTTAAGAAATATTTCCTTGAGCTCTCTCTGTTTTACTGCGCTGTTCTATCAGATTTACAATGTCTACTACCTATTGATTTATGAGTTATTACTATGCTAATTGTTCTGTTCACACTTCTCACTTCATCCCCACACCTTCACCACCCAAATCAGAAACACACAGATGATCTGAATGCACAGCCCACATTTAAATCACTACCCACTATAAAATAGGAGTAACTAGTGTTGAGATGCTTATGCCCTGCAGAAGATATGTACAGATGCCTAGTTACCTTGTCCTGTTGGAGAGCAGGAGTTTGAGTAATGTACGTATGGAATCACCAACCAATGGTAGCCTGAAAGGGGAGTAGAATTTCTACCATGGGTTTAGAAGCAGATAGAGTTTCATGGCCTACCCTTATCTCAGCTCAACCTCTATCAAAACAGAGCAATTTGCCTAAGCATGGAGTTAATTTTAACATAATTACCCTTCACCAGGTCTTTGGCCAAAATATTTGAGAAGTCTTCTCAGCTCCCCTCTTCTACAGCCATGGAGTGTGTCTGTACTAAGATGTCCCACCTCCCATGTAATACGCTTTGGAGCCTTTCATCTTACCTGTCCATCGCTTGGTTCCAGAGGTTACAGTGTCTTCTAGAGTCTGTAAGTAAGATGTTCCAGGCATGGAAGCTATGAAAACAGTGTCAAACCAGTCACATGGTGTTTACCAGGGTAAGTGACAGAAATAAAAGCAACAGCTACGTTATTGATTCTCAGTTGGTGGTTGAGGTCCAGGAATTATTAAGACAGGAAAACAGCCTATATGTGATTGTACAATTATTAGGAGTCAGATCATAGACAATGATGAAGTAATGGTACAAGGGAGATAAGAGCTGAATGAGCAATGCGAATTACAACTGCAATGGTCTTCAGGAAGAGAAATGTACTGCTTGGAGTTTAAGTAGCCAGTTCTAAGAAATTTGGGTTTCAGCAAGAACTTGAAGAAAAGTCTTAGCAGATTGTGAAGGATATTTCCAGAAGATAATTACAGTATTTCCCAAAATGTGACTGTAATTGTCCATTGCTATTGATAGGAAGTTATTGTATCTACTTACCAGAAGTTCATTATCTGAGGGAAGCTGTTGACTATCAAAGATTCAGCTTATGTCCACAGATACTTTTCTTTAGAAATTGTATCTGTGATAAAGGCAACATTGGCTGTACACTATTCCCAGCTAGATGTGTTACAAGGCCTTAGAACAGTTGAGTTGACCCAGTTGCTGAACATGTGTAAAGCTGTGTTGGCCTGATCCTTAATGGAGACATATAGTATATAACTTTTCTGCATCTTGGAGACGGGTGTTTCCTATATACTGTTCCTATGACGTCCACATGTATAGTTACCAGCCTATGACCACATATAACTTGAAATCTAGAGCACAATGATTTGGTGATTCAGCAATGCCTTGTGAGACCCTGGCTCCCTCTGTTTTTCCACTTTGGTATCCACAGCATCGGTAACATCATAAAGCTATCTTGCCTCATAGTCATGTCTTGGCCATCAGCACTGATAGGGACTAATTCAACCCCTTCAGAGAAAGCAGGAAGGATAGAAAGTTGGTTTTCTTTCCAAAAAGTTTCAAGGAAGTCTCATGCAGTGTTCCACTGGTTCAAACTGACTTAGATTTACTGTCTTTATGCTGATCAACTGGAAAGGAACAAAAGACTCGACATATAGATGTACAGTCTTTTGAGATATCCCCAATGATCAAGCATGGGGCATTAATGACTGACATCAATGCTTCTGGCTTCTAGATAAGACAGTTATAATTCAGGCTGCACAATGATATCACTTAAAAAAATACAAGTTCCTAGTTCCTACTCCAGACCTCCTAAATGGGAATTGTCAGAGGTGGAGCCTGGATAATCCTATTTTTAAAAGCTACCTAAATTTGTCCAGGCAATCTGGCACTTGCCCAAGACTAGCTGTTGAAGCTAGACCTTTAGCCTAAGAGTCATTGCCCTATTATTTACAATCTGCTGTTTTCTGGGCTTTGAGAGTAAAGCAGAGTTAGCCTTGACTGTGAATATTTTATTATTCAATCTCTCTCATCTGTGAAGTTGTCTTCTGTGGCTTGGGAATATTGTAGGAAGTTATTCTTGGTTGACCTTACACTTACGGCAATTTTAAAATCATATCATAATTATATACTATCTGTATCCAGCACTTTCCTTGTCTGGAGTCCAAATATCTTCTCACTATGTTGCTTACTATCTTAATCCAAAGGTAGGACTGTTCTATTTTGGTATATTGTTGTAGTCATTTAAAGCCTGCCTATCTCTACCTTTATTAATATATCTTTCTTCATCATCTTTCTTGTGTTACAGTACCACATTCTTGATTTCACTGCTATCAGAGCCTACCTATTCTTCATAAATCTTTGCTTTTTCTTCACCTGAACCATAGGTGTATTTCCTGAGCCACATGTATTGGGACTAGAGACTGGAGTCTAGCAGGCTTCAGTCAAAGATGAAATATTGGATGATAGAAATGTGATAGGTAGGTATGGAAAACAGAGTTACCACATGACTCCGGGGAATCCCAGAACTTTCCATGGTGTTTAGGGGAATTCTCAGTTAATGGAAATAGTATATTGAGGGTTGAGAGGCTGAGGCCCCTCCAACATGTTTCCGGAGTGTGGACTCAGAAGATGGGCTGATTTCTGAGGGATGTGAAGGGCCTCATTAGAGGCTTGAAAGATTTCCCTGAGTTTGGTATCCTTGGGGGGGGGGGAACCCAGACTAGATTGTGTGCCTTCTGGATCTCTAGGAAGGTGTATGAAGCAATTAGAACAGAGAGTGCTGGAGAGAAGGGAGGCAGCATTATGAGGAAAGAATTGTGAGTAATAGAAGGTGAGGACTTAGATAATTGTTGAGGGTACAATGGCAGTTTAAGAAAACCCAAAATTCCATTTCTTGCAAACATGAGACCAAATAGGTTTTCTCCTCCAGGTCCCTGCCAAAAACATATTTGTTGATGGTCTACTATGAGCCAAATGATTCAGCACATGATGTGGCTAACATTTTGGCAGGCATAGTACATACCTCAATGGTAACATTAGACAACAAACGCCTTAACACGGAGCTAATTTGCCATCTTAATAAATGTTACCTAGAATAAGGCAGTTAGAAGAGTAGGGAGAGATAGGCTTCCCTGAGAAGCTAGCATTTGAGCGATAACTGAATCACTAGAGGAAATAATGTGGGGAGGGCAAAGGATTAAAATGATTAAGTCTTAAAGAATGAGCTCAACATATTGAAAGAACAAAAAAAAAGATCAGGGAAATTGAGGGAGAAGTGAGCCTTTGCAGGCTTTGGTGAAACATCTGAGACCCAGTAGATTTTTCAACTTGTGTGCGTATGCTTCAAAATGAAGACGGCAGTAGGGTCAGGATGAGAGAGAAACCAGGGAGCAGAGCGAAGGGAAGAGAATGGACTTACAGAGAAGCCGCAGGAGGCCAAGGGGGAGCAGAGAATTCACAACCCTTCCAGGCATCTGCCATTCTTCAATACTCCAGTCAGTGTCCACGGCTCACCAAAAAGAATGGTTCATTAGACCTTGCTCACCCCCCAGCTACCAATTTCCAATTGAAAATTCTCACTCAAAAGGGGATGATTGTACTTACTGTCTTAAGATGTGAGTTTCAGATGAGCGTTTTACAAATAAAAGCCCAGCATATTTCCTATGTTTTCAGTTTATCGATTATCGCTTTGTGGAAGCTCTCCACTAATCCTTTCAAAACAATGCCATTCTTCTTCTCTTTTTACCTCTTCAGAATTTTGTTTTTGTTCCTTTTGATTTAATATAAAACATTACAATGTACAGAGTATTTTGTGTCTTCTAATCAAAGAGTATTAATAAAAAGTGACAATTTCATATGATAGTGGAGAATGAATATCATGTACTAAACCACAATTTATATGCACATAAAATAACTTTGAAAATGTAGTCTCTCTGTGACAAAATGATGTTATTACAGAAGCCAGGTTTCCTCCAGGGGAACTCTGACCCATCATCCACCAAATCATGCTCCTCTCCAACTCCAGCTTTGTCCTGGCAGCTGCCTACACCCCTGGATGCCCAGTGGCCAGGTTCTTGCTAAGGAGCAGCACATATGGACCATAATAGACACCCCGTTATCTGCTTAAACTTGAGGACAGTGGTGTCCATCTGTGCTGAGGAAAATGGAGACATGCGCTATGAGATTCAACAGGGTCTGAAGGGTGTCAGATAGGTGTCCCATGTCCACGTCCTCTACCAAGGCCACAGAAGGGAAGACCATGCTTAGGAAGAAGTCTTCAAAGAGGAGCTAAAGACCCAACTCAGGGAATCCCTAGAGAAGTGACTCCTATCCTATTGGCTCATGCCAAAGATACTTATAGTACAGTGGGAGAAAGAAATCAGAAACCATTGAAATGTCCACCCATGGGTGTATGATCGAATCAAGTTTCTGTATTCACCCAGATTTCACTGCCTAGCTACTGAAGCAAGCCTAGCAGAGCAGGCCAAGGTATGAGAGAGAAGTTATAAAATTCCTTATAAATGAACACAGACCACAAAACAATGTATAGAAAAAAGGTAGCGGTTTTCCATCATAAATGTGTAAATAGTGTTCTCTAGGGAAGGCTAGAGAGAAAATGAACAGTGGTTTCTTTCAGCGGGCAGGGTCGGAATTAGAGATGCTCACACATCATGCTTCACTTGATTTTATTAAGTATGCAATAGTCCCTTTCTCTTCTCTCATTTCTCTCTCTGTCTCTGTCTCTTTGTGTCTCTGTCTCTCTGTGGTATGTGGTTTCATTTGCATATTGCTAAGGATCAAAACCAGGGCCTTATACATGCTAGGCATGCTCTACCACTGAGCTACACTCCCAGTGGCATGAGTTTATAGTTTTAAAATAAATAAAATATAAAGTATTGCCTTAGTACAGGAAATTCAAAATTTTCCGCCTTCCACCTTGGTCATTACTTCCTCCTCGACCCTTACCTCATTCCTATCTTTTTGAATTTCATTGTCAGCCATGTAGACCTATTGATTAGTTGAAGGTTGAACTGGGTCCCGTGTCACATGCCTGTGGTTCAGGCCCTTGCGAGGTTGAGATAGGAAAATCATGAGTTCAAAGCTGGACAGGGCTATGTGGTGATACCATATCTGAAAACAAAATAAACAATATATATCCAGAACTTCCATTTCTGAATTCATGGGATTAATTAGGGTGTTGAAATTGTCCATAGTTTCAGCATATTAGTGGCCCTAAGATCAAATAAAATGCATCTAAAAGATAAAAATTTAACATTTAAAATGAAAATATGTCTCTTAAATCTTAAGAAAGTGCTTTATGTAATTTATTTAAATGAACAGAGAATACCAATACTTACCACTACATGGCTCCTAATTCATTAAAGATGTTTCTGTTTTTTAATGAGGAATTGCCAGTCAGGAACGTCAATAACCTAGGATTATTTAAAAAAATAAGCCTTGCCCACTGGGTTCCTCACTGCCTCTTCTTTGGTTTATTTATGAATTAAAAATCCTTTGATGAATAGAACACAATGATGCTATGCTCTCCTGACAGTATAGAAGTATCATAGTGTCAAGGTGCTCTTCCATCTGTGATCATTTCCTCTTGGTATCTTCAAATGTACATCGAGCCCACAGATATTCTGTGTCCTTTACTTAAAAAGAGGATGAAAGAGTTTAACAATTGTAATTCATTACCAGAATTATATTTGACAAAAGGCTGCGTTTTAACTATGGAAATGCTTAGTCTTTTTCAATTGAAGGGGAAAAGTAGATTCAGCACTTATACACATTTGGAAATTAAATCCAAATCTGGGGTAAACCCTGAAGGTGGCTTGTCTCTGGGATACTGATTGGCAGCGTCAAAGCTGCCATTATCACTGACCTGTTTGCTGTGAGAGTTTGTCCATCCATAGTGGCTTTCATAATAGTCGTCAGCCTTCTTTTCCTTTATTCTGAATGTGAACTTCCAGCAGTCTTATAAGACAATGTTAGAAATGCTGTATTAATAGCAGAAAGCATTCAGCGGAGAACACAACAAATACTTCAACATAGTAAACCATGTCCTTTAGTTAAGTAGCAAAATCATGCGAGCAACTGGTAGCTGGTGGAATAAGTAGCTAGCCAGTTCAATTGCTACGGATCCGCTACATTTAAGGTATTAAAAACATCGGATAAAATTGTTTTAAGATTCCATGTGAACACTGAGCTGTGAGGAAAGGGACTAACACTCAGCGTCAGCATGCCAAGCCTCCTTATTTTCATTCCTCCATGCCAACAGGAAACTTTAGGTTGAAAGACTAGACTCTCAGTTACTGGCATTTGCTTCAACTTCTTGCTGGAACTGTGTGGTGCTGATGTAGAATTAGAACAATACTCTCCAAGGACCCCAGTAAGTTGATACAGCAAGGAAATGTTTAACAGCTCTATTCCTACACCATCATATCTACCCGGGCACGGCGACTTCACTGTCCACAGACGTTCTCACAAAGGCTCTCTATACATTCCATCACAGGCTCTACGCACGGATGTGACAGACAGCTTGGGTTTCAATCTGGGAACCATCTCTTACAACTTGTATGGTTTTGATATGTTACTCAACTTCCTACACCTCCATCTCCTCATATAAACTGAGGGATAAGTCTGTCTCATAAGTGACCAGGTAGGTTAAATGAGAGACTACAGCTATACTATATTGTGCCTAACAAACTTTCCAAAGTTACACGATTTTATACTTACAGCTCTTTGTCTGTAACCCACACGGAAGGTGTGGCGTTTAGGCAGATGCATTCACATTATGAGTGATTTTATCTATGTGAAATATCTAATAGTGGACCCAGGCAGGCGATGCTCCTAGGGCATGTGTGAGCTGAGAGTGAGAGGTGAGGGGTTCTGTTCCTGGGCAAGTGCACTATGCTTCGGTCAAAGTAAGGTAGTTTTGCTTCTATGGTGGTCACTGCTGTGTTCATTCACTTCGAACTAAAATGGTGGTTAAGGGGCTGGGGCTGGGGCTCAACAATCAAGAGTACTTCCTGTTGTTGAAGAAGACCTGAGTTTGTTCCCCAGCACCCATATTGGGTATCTCACAACTGCCTATAATTTTCAGCTCCAGGCGAAGCCAAGGCTTCTAGGTACTGTAGGAATTTGTACTCATGTACATTCACATACATATGTACACACACACACACAACTGAAAACAATAAAAACAAATCTTTGAAATAGCGTCTATAATTCCTCCTTTTACACATATTTTTGAAAAGCTGAGTATCCAACATCTTCTATTTGAATATCTAGCTTCAAGTCCAGATCTTTGTTTGTTTTTTTCCTATTCAATTTTGTCTTGTTAAGGTTAAATTGCTACTAAAAATGTGTTTTAACTCTGATGTCCAGTCAGTTTATTTATTTATTTGGTTTTTTCAAGACAGGGTTTCTCTGTATAACAGTCCTAGCTGTCCTGGAACTCGCTCTGTAGACCAGGCTGGCCTCGAACTCACAGAGATCAGCCTGCCTCTGCCTTCCAAGTGCTGGGATTAAAGGCGTGCGCCACTACCGCCCAGCTTGTCCAGTCAATTTATAAAGCCTTTGAAGTTTGCTTTATTTTATTTTTGTCATTTACAGAAGTGATGCAGCCATTTTTTTGTATCTCTACCTATGACAAAGGTAAATGTGTCAACAGGAGTAGCATGTGGTCAGAGCCCATGGCAGCAGAAACAATCACCAAGACACAAATGGTCCATCCAGGTCAAGTTAGAGTTGTAGTGTTTTCATTAGTTGCTTCCACCTAGACGCTTGTATTATCTAGTTCCGTTATTTCTATTTCTGTTCTCTGTTTTCTCTCTCTCTCTCCCCTTCCTTCTTATTTACTTCCCACTATCTTCATTTCTCTCATTTTAAAAGCTAGAATGAAAATCTTATAAGAACTCAATTTTACTACATCTTCCACATATCTTGAAATAGTATCACATAACCTAATGATAACGTTATCAACAAAAGAAACAGATGCATCTAAAGTGTAGTTGGAGATGTAATTCTGCCATCTTTGACAGAGCCAAATCCAGTCCATTTCCACAGTTCAATGGCTAGACATTGATCATCGAACAGATTTATTTGTCTACTGAGGACCTCCACTTTCATGCTTAAAGGCCATCTTCGTATTTATATCTCTTTACTAGTTGGTTTAATTATAGCTATCATTAAAAATAGAAGGAGGAGGAGATTTGGGGAGAGAAGAAAAGTACAAACACAAGTGGCTTGGCACAGTAGAATTTTATGGCTAAATCATATAACTCTGTAACTCATGTTCCTGGGTTGGCGAGTGTATTCTTCCCTTCAGTGATTTAGGGAACTGAGATCGTTACAGCTTGCAGCTCACTGTCTCATGGGGCCTCAGAGTCCTCCACACTAGGTTGAGAGAAGGGAAAAAGTAAAGGGAGCATATCTGTTCCTTATAGGCATGGTCAAGTACTAGATACGTCATTTCTCTGTCCATCATTTTGTTGAAGGTACTGTCCACAGTACATAGGGTACACAGGAGACTTTGAGAGGATAGGTTCTGGCCAAACTTTTCTCTGGTAGACTTCTAGTCTATGAGAGAAGGAAGACTTTCTATGTTGATTTGTATGGTCTTTGCATGTGTGATGGACAGAGAGCCATCTCTACCATAGTATCAAAGTAGAACTCTAATTGTGCCCCTCCAGCCTGGCCCCTATTCACTGCTGCCCACCTCAGTAAGGGGCATTTCCATCTCTCTCAAATGCTCTGGCGAAAGCCCTTGGAAACACTCTTGGCTGTGTTCTTACCCCGCAGATCACCTCCTAGAAGCAGCACCATCAGGACCAGCTACTCTCTCTGCTGCTGACACTCACTCTGAGCCTTTGCTCTTCCTAATTGTGTCTCCCATCCTTGCTTCCCCCACAGGCTCTTTCAGCAGGCAGCAGCCAGGAGAAGCTTACAGAACAAAACCCACATCCTGTCACTGCTGCCTATCTGCAGTGGCTTCTCCTCTCCCTCACGACGACACACAGACTCTAATTTCTAATTCCTGGCCCAGAAGCCCTACAGGACCTATCTATATGTTTATTTACCCAGGGCTTCACCGTCTAACATCCTCCTATAGCTCCCTTGGCTCTAGGACATTTTCCCACAATACTCCTGTTCTGTCACTTAGGGGTTTCAGGTTCGGCCAGGTCCTCAATCCAGAACATCTGCAGCTCACTCCCTCACTTCCTCTGGGTGTCCATCAAATAGCATCTCAGCACAAAGATCTTCCCTGACCAGGTCATTTAAGTAGCTCCATCTGCTGTTCTACTCATAATTCACTTAGTACCCCTTTCCAACAAACTTCACTTTTTATAGCAGTTTTAGGTTCAGAGGAAAATTTAGCAGAAACTCATGTAAAGTTCTCATGTAATTCTGTGCCCACAGAAGCATAGCTATACACAAACAACAGCAACATGCTGTATAATTCAATTAAATGACCCTGAACAGACACCTTATTACTATCCGAAGGTCACATGAACGTTTTCCCTTAGTGCTGTCCACTTATGGATTTTGGCAAAAGGGTAGTGATATGTATCCACCATTCCAATCTCATAAACAGGCAGTTTTCTTGCCTGCCAGATTCTCAGAACTCCTGTTTATTTCCCCTGATCCCCGGAACTCATGACAGTCACGGATCATTTCACTTCATATTTGGACCTTTTCTAGAATGTGATAGAGTTGGAATCATACAATATGTAGCCCTTTCAGAATGACTTCTTCCAGTAAGTAATATGTAATTAAATTTCTTTTTGTGGCTAGGTAGCCACTTTTTAAAACATTTAGTGTAGGGAAAGGTGCCACATTACTTTATTTGATACACTCACACAACATCTCTCCCTTTCTTTTATCCCCTTTCCCCCTCCCATACACAGTTCCTTGTTCTCTTCCAAATTCATGGCTTCTTTTTCCATTAATTATTGTATGCACACACATATTCCTTTATATAACCTACTCAGTTTGTATAATGTCACATGTATGTATGTATGTATGTATGTATGTATGTATGTATGTATGTATGGTGTTTGATAACTAAGTGGTGTTTTCTTCCCCGGGAAATACTGTCTCTCCTGCTCTCAGCATTCCTTAAGTGTCTGTAGTTCTTTGTCTGAGGTTGCGATCTCATGCTCTCCCCTGTCCATTTTGTCCTGTCTACTGATGTCGTCCTTGTTCAGCTCATGTTTAGGCAGTCATGTTGGTGAGACTTTATGGGTATAGCTTCTGTCGTTACTAGGAGATACAATCTCACAGCAAACTCTCATATTCTGCCTCCTCTTCCTCATTGCTCCACTATTAGGCATAAAAGTGTTTAGGAGACACATCCATTAGAATTTAGCTCCACAATTCCTTCTTAAGCTCTAGACAGGTTTCTTCCTCTGAATGAAACAGTCTATCTTCTTGCCATTGAAGAATATCTTAGTTTCTTTGAAGTTTTGGCAATTGTAACTATCCATGTGCAGGTTTTTATGTGATCAACTTTTTTTAATCTTTTGAGTAAAGAGAAGAAAGTGCAACTACTGTATCACTTAGTAAAAAAAAGTTCCACTTTTTTGTTTTGTCTTCTCTAAGACATATCTCACTATGTAGTCCAAGCTAGTCTGGAACATGCTATCTAGCTCAGAATAGACTCCAACTTTGGATCCTTCTGCTTTAGGCTCCCAATCACAGAGAAAAAGTCTACTTAACATTTAAAGATATTCCTCCAGTGGCTGTATCATTTTTTTATTCCTTTCATAAATAAACGAAGGCACCATGTGCTCCATATTTCCACCCATTTGTGATTGCAATGTTGTAGAACTCAGCCACTCTCGTAGACATGTTGTGGAATCACCACTGTTTGTTTGCATTTCTCTGACGTCACATGGTGGAGAGTGGATTTCCATGGTTCTTGGCAAAGATTTCTTTGATGAATGTTCTCTTCAGATCTTCTGTCCATTTTCTTAAGCAGGTTGTTCACCTTTTTCTTTGTGGTCAGCACATACTCATTATATGAATGAATGAATTCTGTTATGACATTTCACACACATGTATCATGCTTTTGATCCTATTCACTTCATTCCTTTCTGGGCCCATCCTTTTCATTACTGATTTTTGAAATTTGATCAAGTTTTTATTTTTGCGGAAAAATGTGTTATTATTTTGTGGGGTTTTCTGTAATTTCTTCTCCAAATGTGTTGCCCGTTTCTTCGTCTTTTAAATAATAGTTTTCCAAGAGGAGAATTTTTACTTTCAATACAGTCCAGTTCTCAGTGATTTCGTTCTTGGGTTGTGTCTTTAGTGCTGTATCTGAAAGATCATCAGAACTGCGTGGTAGCATATGACTGGAATCCTAGTTCTTAGGGAGTGGAAACAGGAAGACCAGAGTTCAAAACTAACCTGCAACCTGAGCTGAGCCAGACCTTGTCTCAAGAAACAAACAATCAAACCCCAACAAAACAACAAACAACAGCAGGAAGCGTGCCCAAGGTTGTCCGACGTCCCTTCTAGGCTTTCTTCCGGGAGTTTTACAGCTCTTTGCTTTGTGCTTGGTGTCTGAACTCTCTAGAGTTAAATTTTGATCAGAGTGTAAAGCCTCGTTAGACTCATTTATTTTGCATGTGGGGGTTCAGTTCTTCCAAATCAAAGATTGTCTTTGCTTCTCTGTGGTGCTTTTGTTCTTCTGTCACAGATCAATTGATATTTATGTGAATTTGTTTCTGGGATCTCTTTCATTGATCTGGTTTTCTATTCTTTTGCCAACCTCTCTATGCTAGTGCCACGCTGGATTGATTACTATAGCTTTATACTAAGACATAGAGTTGGAGAGTGTCAGCCTTCTCTCTTTTCTTTTTTTATAGATTTAATTTTATTTTTTTAATGTGTATTTGTGTTTTGCCCATATGTAAATGTGTGCACCATGTGCATGCCTGGTGCCCACAGAGATCAAAAGAGGATGCTGGATCCCTTGGAACTGGAGTTACAGGTCATTGTGAACCACCATGTGAGTGCTGGGAACTGAACCTGGGTCCTCTGCAAGAACAATAATTCTCTTAACCGCTGAGGCATGCCTCTAGTCCCTGTCTTTTCTTCAGTGTTGTATGAGTTAGTCTGGCTCTTTTGACTCAATTACACACACACACACACACACATACACACACACACACACACGCATGCACACGCACGCACGCACGCACGCACGCACGCAAAAAAAAATCTCTCTCCTTTCTCTTTATATTTCATGGACTATCATGTAATTCCTCCAAGTCCACTTAACATAGTACCTATACTAATAATGAATTCCTGATTCTTTCCTGTATCTCTCATCTCACTGAAGTTATTGTCTTCAATTACACATAAGCACATATAACACATATGATATATCAGTGCTATTGTATTTTAATATGTGTGTGTGCATGCTCATTGTGGGCACATGTAGGTGTGTGTGGAAGCTGAAGAACACCCTTATCCTTAGAAATGTTGTCACTTACTTTGAGACAGTATCAGAAGGGCTTGGGTCTCACCAAAAAGGCTAGGATGACCATCAGTGTGCCCAAAGGACCCTGTTGTTCCTGCCTCTCAGAACTGAGGTTACAGGAATGTGTCCCCATGCCTGGAGTTTTTACATGAATTTGAAGCTTGAATTTACATCCTCATACTTGCCTGGCAAGCACTTTATTGAATAAACCACTCTCTCCAGCCCCATGGCTATTATTTTTAAGCAAACTATTACATGTTATATCAATTAAAAATAAACATTTTTTATTACCTTTACTTGTTCTTTCCTTAAAGTTATTCTTTTCTTTATATCAATTGTTTCCCTCTGAAGAACATTTTTCCTTTATTTTACACATTGACCACAGTTTCCCCTCCCTCCTTTTCTCCTGTTCCCTCCCCACCAACTCCCATCTACCCCCTCCCCACCCACTCCTCCTCTGTCTCCATCCGAAGAACATTTTTATACATTTTTATTTTGTTTTGTTTTAAGCCTGGTCTATTGGCAACAAATTCTCTTTGTTTATCTATTGGAGTAAAACCTTTATTCCTCCTTTTTGTTATGTTTTTGAGACAAGATTTATACAAAACCCAGGTTGGCCTTAAACACATGAACATCTAGCCTCTGCTTGAATGCTGGCTTACACAGGTGTGTGTCTCCACACCCAGCTCGCCTTCGCTTTTGAAGAATAACCTTACAGGATATCAATTAAGTTTGGAGTTGTTTTTATTTTGAGTACGTATGTGTATTCATGTCTGCATGTATGGAGCCCAAAGTTTGACTTCAGGTGACTTTATATATTGTCCTGCCTTGGTTTTTAAGACAGGATCTCTCACTGAACCTTGCCATTTGGGCCAAACTGGTTGGCCAGCCCTCCCCTAGGGTGCCCTTGTCTCTGTTCCTGCTACTCTTGGTGCTGAGGTTAGAGACAAGCGCCACTGCGCTTGTCATCTAATGGCGTACCATGGAGTCTAAAATCAGGTCGTCATGCTTTTCTCCCCAAGCACTCTACCCTGCCACCAGCCTCAAGAAGCTGTTGTCCCTGTCAACACTGAATGTTTCATTCTGTGCTCTTCATTTCTTCCTGACGTGGTTTCCTCTAAGAAGCCAGACGTCGTTCTTTTCTTTACTTCACAGTTCAAAGGTATTTTGTCTCTGGTGAATATTCCCATTTTTTTATTATTGATGTTTTTCTACTTTGAATACCTAGCCAGATGTATGAAGGGTTTTGTTTCTAGTTTGTATTTATCCTGCTTGATATTATTTAGGAATCCTGGATTTGTTTTTTTTTTAACATTTATTTGTAAGAAGTTATCAGATATTATTGACTTAAATGCTTCCCATGCCCCATTTTCTTTTTTTCTCTTTACATTGCTTCCTTATCTTGGCACCCTATGATGTTCAAAGTTCTCTTGTATATTTCCTGACCGAGTCTTAAGACCGGTCATTTCTCCAGAGATGCTTGATTCATTTACTCAAGATTGGTATTAGAAAATGAGATCTGGCTGGGGGTTTTCAAAGTGACACTGATATGTAATATATCAGTGCCTACTAATTTACACCTACAGCCCTATCTACAGTTATTGCTTTATTGATCCATCACTACCCATGTCAAGTTAACATGAGTTTACAGTCAGTCCTTCAGCCCTAATGTGCTCACACATGACTCATTCTAGCCTTGGAAATACTATGTTAGTGCTGGAACTGCTAAAGTTGAAACTGACCAAAAAAAAAAAAAAAAAAAAAAAAAAGACACTAGTTGGTAGCTGGTGGTCGTCCTTGCCCAAGTAAACGATTTTGGAGAATGTAGGGAGCCAATTCACAAGTCTTACCGGCTGCATCTAACATGGCACCTCAAGCATTAAGTAAATGTCTACTGTATGCACTGTTGGTAATCATAACGCCCATCTTGCCTCCCATTCATTCATTATAGGCTCTCAGAGTTTCACAGTCTGCTTTGTCCTAAGCACGGAACTCTGCTGTGTGAATGTGATGGTGAACAGACACGCTCCCTGTCCTTGGATCACTGCGGCATAAATGGTGAGGGAGGTAGAGACAATAAGTAAATAAGTGAGCATATAAGTATGTGGTTGCAAGCTATGATGTGGGATATGAAGGAAGAGAGTGTGGAAAGAAATTAAAGAGCGAACATGCAGTCTGGTTCATGTTCTTTGTGTCCTCAGACGCTTCTATTTTAAAGGGAAGATTTACACTGGGACATTTCTGACTATAAAGGATGTTAAATATCGGAGTGCTTTTCCAAAGAGGAGTACAGCACATTGGCCTGCCTTTTTTTGCGGAGGACTAATTGCAAGGGCTGAGTTCCTTTATTAATCCTTTTACTGCAAACCATTTTCAGTTTTTGCATTTCCAAGGTGGGGGAGGGGCCCAGAAGCCACTCTGGTGCCTGGATTCTTCATGTGGTTTTGTTTCAAGAAAACTGAAGAAACAAGCTATTTATCCTCAGCATTTATGGGAATCTCAACCCAGTCACATGAAAGAAGAGGCTTATTTGCATCCTGTGGAATGGAAATCGCAGTCCTATCTGTAGCCTGGAAAACTCTGCCTAATGTCCCTTATTGCAAAAAAAAAAAAAAATGGTTTTTGTAAATGCTCAACACAAAATCTATGTTTGCACATGTGTGTGTGTGTGCGTGTGCACACGTGCACGCGCTTGCGCACGCACGCACATACGCGTGCATATGTTTTGAGAATGCTTGGGAAATGGTGGATAATTACAGCCCAAAGTGAACATAGTTTCCTTCCATGTATTCAGTTTCCATTTTCAAATTCCCACTGCTTGCAATGGTTCGCCTGTGGACCTGACCGCATCTTTGCTTCTTGATACTTATCTTTCAAACCTAGCAATTATCGGCCGAGTCTCCACCAGCACCATGGGGTGCAGAATCTCCTGACCTCAGACGCTTGCTGGGACTCAGCGGCACTAAACAACCTTGGCTCTTCTTGAGGAGCTTCTGGTTGTGCCAGCTGCATTCCAAAGAGTGTTCTTTCCAGGCTGTGTGTGGCGTGCTCTTATTTATGATTTATGCAATGAGCCTTAGCCCCGTGATTACTTTCCCTATCTCTCCCTGTTTTCTGTCATATGACCAGCATCTTACGCTCCATCTACTCTTCCAAATCACTTAGGCCCTGCTTCTAAGCACAGAATGGGTTTGGGATCTCTCTTCCTCTCTCTTTTTTTCATCTCTTTCTTCGGCTCTGTCTCAGCATCATTGCCTGTATAACTTAGCAAGAAGACCACTTGGTGTAGGGGTTAAGGGCATGGGCTTTGGGATCAAACTTCTCTAGCTGAAATGTTGATTTACATGCTTGAACTGTGAGTCTTAAGCAAGTTTACCTTCATTGAGCCTCAAGTCACATATGTGGAATGGCAATAATACTATGTAGCATGAATCTTAAAGGGTCTTATTAATTAAAACAAACCTGGAGCCAGGTATTGGGGTGAATGTTGGAAGATCAGAGAAGCAGAACAAGCCACAACTTCCTCACCTTGCCAGTTCCTCAGTTGATCCTGTTTCCTCAGACTGGAAGCCTCTCAGCTGAACTATGCTGCTCAAAAGCCTAAAAGCTTAACCAGCTCTAGTTCCTGGTCCTCACGCCTTATATACCTTTCTGCTTTCTGCCATCACTTCCTGGGATTAAAGGCGTGAGTCACCATGCCTGACTGTTTCCAGTGTGGCTTTAAACTCACAGAGATCCAGGTGGATCTCTGCCTCTGGAATGCTAGGATTAAAGGCGTGTGTGCTACCATTTTCTGGCCTCTATATCTAGTGGCTGTTCTGTTCTCTGACCCCAGATAAGTTTATTAGGGTGCACAATATTTAGAGGAATACAATACCACCACAATACTAGTTATCTCTCGGTCTTCGCAAGCTTGCAAAAGCTATTAAAGGTAGCAGCATGCTTAAAACAGTGTCTGATATACACGGAACAATTTCTGTATAGATGATATCTACTGTCCCAGACTTGCACTTCTTTTCCTAGGAGCAATGCGACTTCAAGTTATGAAATTCAGTTCTGAGTTAGAATTCCTCAAGTTGAATCCTGATTTCCCGATTCCTTGTTGGATAACTTAAGCAGTTTAATCTCTCCGAGCCTAATTCCCCCTTTGAAAACACTGGTACTAATAGAAACTTCTTAAGGGTCATTCATGAGGATTCAAAGGTGATAATGAATACAAAACATATGACATGTGTGGCCTGATATGGGAATAAAAGTGATCCAGACGGAAATTCTACAACCCACCAAGGGTGTTACCGAAAACTCAGGAGATAAGGTTTAGTTAGAGAGAGAGAGAGAGAGAGAGAGAGAGAGAGAGAGAGAGAGAGAACTCAGAAGAGGGATATTTTGAACTTCAGCAGAATTCACTAGACTCTATTCAGCAAAACAAGAAATAAATGAACTTTCTCCTGCATATATAGAATACTCAGGAAAGCGCATTAAAAGCATGAGTTTATCAGTTCTCTGTTGCTATAGCTGATTACCATGGACTGGGCAACTTATCAACCTGAAAGTTTATTTAGCTCCTGGCTCAAGACTTTGAGAGCTCCAAGGTAGGGAGGGTCTCCTTGTGGTGTTCTGCGGTGGTGTTCTGGTTTCTTATGGCAAGAAGGGTGCACACAAAAAGCAGGGCCAAAATGATCTTTACACCAGTCCAGTCTTGAGAGGCCTCATGACCTATTCATCACCTTAAAATCCATAACTGGGTTCACCTAATCCAATTTCTTATTACCTTACAATGGCAATTATTTTTTCTTTCTTTCATTTTTATCTCCCCCCCTCTCCTCCTCCCTCTCTTTCTTCTTCCCTTCCTTTCTTTGTTTCTAGGTTGTCTTTGTTTTGTTTGAGATAGAGTTTCAGTATGTAGTGAGGTTGGCCTGGAACTCAAAATCTGTCTCAACTCTTTGACCAGCTCTGGACTCTATCTGAGTTTTGGGAAAACATTTAAATTATATCAAGAGCTATGAGATCCAGAGGAAAAGTCTAATGCTATTAATCTGGAGTTTTCAAGTTGAGGGGAAAGAAACCCTGGCGAATGTAGCATTGAAAAGTCCTTAAATATTGCATATTTGAGTAGTCATTGCTTCTCCAAACTTATCCAAGGCATCAAACCATTGTAAGTAGTTCCAGGAATGTAAAGAAAAAAATTACTGTGCTAAGAAATTCAAAACTGGCATGAGCATCAACCTGTTGGAAATCAAAGATAGGAAAACTCCAGCAAGAGGGCAGATAAAAGACATGTACTACATCTAGAAGAGCAAGAATACAATTTGTTTGCCTTTTCAGTAGAAATTATTGAAACTGGTCTGGGGATACAGCTCCAGTGGTTAAATGCTTGCTGTGTAGGCCTAAAGAAAGAAGATTGGGTCCACAGAACCCACGTAAGTGTCAGGTGGGCATGGCAACCTGCCTTCAATGCCAGCCTGGGAAGGCTGAACTAGGAATCTCCAAAGCTGGATGACTAGAGTAATCATGTTAATGAGCCCTGAGTTTGACTGAGAGACTAAGGTCTTACCAATGAATAAAGTTTAAGAGTGATAAATGATGATTTCATGCCTCCTAGGCATGTATGCCCATAGACGGGTATGTTCACATATGCAAACACACACACACACACACATTCACACACAAATAAAGAAGAAAAAAGGGAAATTAAAATCTAAATATGAGTAGAATTATTCTTTAAAATAATATGTCAACACGGAATCCTATATTTAGAAGGAATATTCATCAAAATTCAATGGAAGATTAAAGTTCTTTTCTTCCTAACAGTAACAGAATTCATAACTGGCATACCTGCACCAAAAATATAGACATGGGAACACTTAAGATATAAAGTAAACAATCTAACATACACAGAATTTCAAAATAAAATGAAGAGCAACCAATAAAGATAATATGTCACACTGGATCTATTAATATCACACACTATTGGGATATGAAGATTTATTTTACAGTTATGGCAATTCAGCCAGCATAGTTATGATATAAGAATAAAGGAGTGGTCCAAGATAAAGTAATAGAATGCCCAAGAATAGAATAGAAATCCAAAACCAGTCTTATTCATATACATACTTAATTTATGACAAGAAAAACAGAAGTCTGGAGTCAAATTGTGTCCCTTCAAAAGATACACTGAGTTCCCAACTCCCGGCACCTTAGATTATAACTTGCTTTGGGAGCAGAGTTATTCCCAGTTATAATTAGCTAAGACAAGGTCTTAATGGAATAGTATGTGTCCTTTATCCAACATTACTGTCACCCTTATGAGAAGGGGGACATTTGAGCATGTACAGACACAAGTACATGATGATGGAGGAGAACTTGGAATACTCAGCTACGAACGAGAGCCTCAAACATTACCAAGAAACCACGAGATGCTGGAGAGAGACAAGGACGGATCTTGCCTAAAAGCAACTGGAGGAGTGTGGTCCTGTTAGCTTGATTTAGGACTCTAGTCTTCTAGAACTGTTAGACAAGTCATTGTAAACAACCCAGGTTTTGTTACTTCGTTATAGCCGTCTTGGGAGTCTTACACATCACTGCAATGAAATGGGAAAAATGATTGGGTAATATCGACAGAAGCAGAACATCAACAAGTATATTGATCCAGACTCCTATGCATGCATCACACTGAAATTCAACAGAAATGTATCACTATGTAACAGGAACAGGTATAGACATGCTCAAGGCTTGGGCTCCGTGGTCGAGTGAAGAATTTTCACAACAGTGCTCCTCCTAGTGCTAAAAAACAAAACAAACAAATGAACAACACACATATCAATTGCCCCCCCCCACACACACACACAATGCAGTGTTGCAAAGAATTCACATTCAGTCCTGCTAAAGCAGCAAGGATGAATCCCCAAAACATGATTGGGGGGGGGGGACCAAGGAAAAAGAGATTATAAAACTTGATTCCAATTAGATAAAGCTGAAGACTGGCAAATTAGTTTATAATAATGTAAGACAAAACCAAGGATTATTTTAGGATGGGTGTTAATGATTTAAGGGGTACCAGGGAAGCTTTTAGAATATTGGTGATATTATTTTTTATTTATATTATATTTATAAATGTCTTACCTGTATAGAATTTATTTATTTATTTTGTGCTTTGTATATTTTTCTCTCTGTCCCAGTTCAAGGATGATATTTATAAAAACAATACAAGTTACTGCTATATCTTATAGTATACTGGTATCTACTCTGTGACAAGTTTGCTGAAAACTTAGCATCTTACGACATCACTCATTTATTATCACATAGTTTCTAAGGATGGAGAGTCCAGGAGTGGCCTAACAGCATTCTCAGGCTCTGGATGTCTCACAAGCCATGACTCCTTTCAGGTTTACCAAGCAATGAATGTTTTCCTGGCCCACTCGGATGGTGGTCAAGAGAATTCAGTGCCTTCCAGGTTGCTGAGAAAACAGTGCTGTCCCCCTTCTACTCCATTGTGTACCTCAAAACATGGCAGCTGACGCCCCACATAAGATACAAGGCCAGCAAGACAAAGGTCATGGTCTTGGTGACTTACTGGGGAAGTGGCACTCTATCAATTTTTTCATGTTCTATTCATTAGAAAAAAGTGACCAGGCTGAGCTCTCACAGAAAGGGAAGGGGTACACCATGCCTGTTAAAGGCTTGGGAGCCTCTGTTACGGTTACCTCTGTAGTACGTAATTCTGCAGAGCAAAACGAGGACCACAAAACACACGCAGACATGTGCGAATTGCTATGCTTCCCTGTGCATTTTTCAGTGCCCAGGATGAAGCCAATCATACAGGATTCCTGTAAATGGTTGTGTGGATGGGGTGACTGACTGGCTTTTAACTGACTTCGGGTATTCTCCCCTCCAAAGTTAAATGAAGTTACGTAGAGAAAAGCTATCCTCACATAAAGAAATGGCAAAATACTCTGTTTTAATGGGTTTGAAGAGACTCTTCCCAGTAACAAATGTTCCTAGTTATCCCACCACCCACTTGAAAAGCAACTGGCATTAGGGGAAGAATAGCCTTGTCTGGTCTATGGCAGGAAGCCTCATTTTATTGGAATGCAAGCATTACTGCGAAATAGGAAAGAGGAGAAAGAAATTGAGAAAATGGCCATCAACAACTGCTTTTAATGGAAATGGCATGATGGCCCCTCACCCTCTTCTTCATGGTTTTGAGGCAGTGATCCCCAGAGAGCATGTCTGAGGATGCAAAGAAAAGACCTCCGTTGAGAAAGCTTGGTCTGCAAGTTCCCTCTGCTTTGATGCCCCAGTGAGAGGGAATAGTTCCATTGTGTGTGGGTTTTGATATGTAGCTTTGAAAAGAATACTAAATCCTCCCATGAAAAGGTTGAATATTGTGTTGTTTTTGCTGAGTAAAGGGAGTTGTTTTTGAGTAAGACTGAAGTCAGTCCAAATTCTCAGTTATTAAGGCTGCCACTTCCTCATGAGGCACATAAATGTACCCTTCCTTTTGTTTATGTGTTTTTCCATGGAAAATTCAATAATTCTTCTCCTTCACCACCAGACTGGAGGGGAAGACATGGAAATGCAGGTAAGATGTTTTGAAGAGAGAGGGAAGAGACAAAGATGCCTTGTTTCATTAGACTCTTGGTAGACTACAGAGGTTGCAGTTTTCAAGCGTGGAGCATGCAAGGGCCACTCCATGAGAAATTCTCTCATTCCCAGTGCAAAACTACCCAGTGGAAATCACTGCACCTCATTATTACCTAGAAATCCTGTCAAGTAACTGTTTGCTGTTCAGTGTCATTAAGAAATAGAGAGCAATTAAGAACAAGAGTTCATTTAAGAAACACGATCCACACCACAAACTAGAAAAGAATTGACTTCTATGCTTCCCAAAGTTGGATGGAAACTTGAATTACTAAGATTGTTTCAAACTTACATTTCCACTGACTTATTTGAATCTGTTAAGTCAGAATCTCTAGGGGTGGAAACTAGGCAAAGTGTCTTGAAAAAGGCTGTTCAGGTTAAGATTTTAAACTTTTTAAATGAGGATCCAAACACTGGCTATGTAAAGCGAGCAGAAACTTCCAGGTCATGATGACAGTCTAGATTCACAAACCTCCTCCTCAACAAGCTGACCAACTGAGGTAAAGAAAGAGATTGCAGATGTGTGAATAATTACATGAATTCCATCATTTGTTTTCTGTACCCATGATCCTTAGGAAACAGGGCACTTCTGCATCTCCAAATGTTGTTGATAATTTCACGAGTATGTCTCCATCACTGGATGGCATCTCGTTATGTCCTCAGATGCTCTCCATTTTCTAGGATGGATGCGAGTATTTGAACTGTCTGTTGAAGGGAACAATTAAACCCGCTCTAATTACCCTTTGCATACAGTTGTCATTTCTGAGTCTCCATTTTCCAAATGAAAGCAATCTGTCTATCTCCGTTTTCCTCATGTGTCAGGCAATTGGAAACAGGAGCAGTTTTAACTTTCCTAGAACATCATCTTTTCCGTCTTTAGACTACAATCCTCTCTCCTCACAGAGCAGGGAATAATATGTCTCTTTTCCTCACCCATTGCTAGGTCTATGACTGAGGTCCCTATGACAAAAGGAAAATATACAGTTTTGTTTATTAGAAATTTTTTTCAGCACTGGAACCTTATAAGGAGTTGAAGACTCAAAGAAATCAATAATTCTGTGTAATTTTCCTGTTGTTGTTGTTAAGTTTGATGAAGAAATAGATAGTCATGAAAACTTCATTGGACAAGGGAATTTGATCTGATGCCTTAATACTAGGGAGAAGAGGTCTTTTTTTTTTCTTCAGATTTTTCTATGTCCTATGCCATTAGAAATAAGCATGCACATTTCCTTTAAGTATGGAGAGGATAGTTCTGTGATGTAGGCCCTATGGTGCCCCTCAGGGAAATGACTCTTCCTGAGTTTTATGAGCTTCTTCCAAGATAGGTACAGAAAAAGTTAGGGACCATCCATTTTGTACCCTATTTTGAAGAATCATATTTTGAAGTAGCCTGTCCTAGACTATTGTTAGTTTATGGTATCCAGGTTTTTGTCTACAAAGAGATTTCTTCTGTTCTTTTCCCTTTCTCAAGGAGGTGGTGAGCCACAAATATTCTGGGAAATCTGCCCAGGAAGTCTTCCTCAGCACGCATCAGGAATATCTCTCCATCAGAACTATATTAGGAGAAGCCCCTGTCTTCTGGTCTCACTGCACAGTTCTCCTTCTTCAGAAGTGTGTGATGCTGTTTAATCATGTGAAGGCACAGATGTGCCTGTTGCCAAGGAAACTTCATCCAAATCCTCGTTCATCATCATTCACCACCAGATTTCTCTCCCCAGCAGAATATATTTCACAATCACTCTGGACAAGCTGTGTTCTTAGTCACTATTGATCCAAACCTGAGATGACTTCACACATCTAACACTCCTGTGCAAGATGCCTCCACACCAAATCCACAGGACAGGTTCTCCATGATTGTTCATGAACTTAACTGCTGGGCCAACCCAAATTACCAGAGATTGTGCAGCTGATCTTCTATGAGAAATGAATAACGGATACATGAACAACCTCTGCTTTTTTTTTTTCATAAAAGATCTAATTAATGTTCACGTGCCTAGTAACTCAGGTGCTTGTCACTTGTGTTTGGAGTTCTATTTGCACCTTCTTGCTGATATGTGACCAAAGGTGGTAATTTTATTGTTCTATATATCGTTTTCTTCTCTGCCATCTATTTAACAAAACAATCCACTGAACTCAATGTTAGTGTTGTTGTGAGGTTACAGTTAGCAAATGAATGTCAAAGCCCTAACAAATGGTCAGGAGTCAACAACTGGATGGAATTGTAATTCCGTGACTACTTACTCTCTCATATTTAGTGTTAGCGAACAAATTGTCATAGGATATCCATAATTTCCAAGATTTTACTAGAAAATTCTTCATGAAGAACCAGATATTAAATTAGAATATGAAGCCCTAGAGATGTAGATACAAAACAAGGAACCAAAAACACAACAACAACAAAAACCTTTACCTGCTATGTCAGTGAATAGTTCTTGTCACTATATATATATATATATATATATATATATATATATATATATATATATATTGAAAATTTGACAGTTAGAAATCATTTTCCTTATTTGACAAATTCAAGTAAGTCTACCAAGACTGAGGTTTTCACTCTGGTGACATGAGAATTCACCAGAGGCTTTTGATCCAAGGAGTGGTACTATCTAACTCAACTTGTTGAGAAATCAATCTAATTGCTGCATGCTAGATGTTTGGAAACTGAAGGGTTATTTAGGACTCCCTCTAGTAAGCAGGCAGGTAGTGATACTGGCTTATAGTGAGTGCCGTGGTGATGGAGGGGTGAGTGAGAGGTGTCAGGCTCCCTTGCCTTCTGCTTTGGTGGGATTTTCTGACAGTTGGCAGAAAAATAGTAGACAAGAAGAGCATAAATGTGCCTGAGAATTGGAAGGTGGAACCTGAAGTTTGCTAAGAGGCTGTGACTGTTGTGAGAAGGTCTTCAGGGAGAAGTGAGATTCCCATGCTGGTTTTACTGAGTGTGGTATACTCATCTACAATCAACCACACCCTGGAGAGCAGGTAGTAGCATCTAGATGCCTTCAAAGACATGGAGTCACCTAGGGAGTGAGGCTAGATAGAGAAAAATATGTCTAATCATTTTTTCAGTTGTTCCAGTTTCTTTTTCTAAAATCTTCACTTAATGACTTTGATCTTGCTTGGTAGGACACTTTCAGTCAACTGTGACCACATTTTAGGTATTCCTCTACCCAGTGAAATTTCCCACCACACTGTCATAAGTTCAAGTTCAGACACTTGTTAAAGTATGCTTCAGTGATTACTGAGAATTTACTGAGTTTTACTCTACAGTTTCCTACCTCCACACCATTGCTGGCCTTGTTTTTTTTTTGTTGTTGTTTTGTTTTGTTTTAATTCTAAACAGGTACTCATGTTTCTGTTTAAATCATCATTTTTCTAAGGCCCAATTCATAGCCCATATCTAGGGCTTTTATTTTCCAACAGTCAGATCTTACTTGTTATTCTCTCTCTCTCTCTCTCTCTCTCTCTCTCTCTCTCTCTCTCTCTCTCTCTCTCTCTCTCTCTCTCTCTCTCTCTCTGTCACCCCAGGTCTGATACTGAAGGTTAGGTATGATTTTCTCTGGGCTGCCTTTCTATATTGACAAGCAGAAAAACTCAAATATCCACTACTCCTAGACTCCTTCACCTGTAAATCTGGCCTATCATGAGAACATCCAGGCTCCCATAATATACTTGGGAGGCTGAATGATTGAATGTTTATAGGTTTGATGAGGCGATTTCAAAATGGCAGAGGTCGTTTGTTTCAAGACACTGTGTAGAGTCCCAGATCATAGGTCCTCAGTGGGAGACATCAAAGACTGCCTGTAATTAATGAGTTTCATTGATAGTTTTGCAGTATGTTTGGACATAGTTACTAGCTCTGCAGAACCAGCTTTGTTTTTCTGGCCTTTTGAGACATTCTTAAGCATACAAGTCTACTTTCTCAGTGTAATGGAGAATCTGTTTTCTGCATTTAAACTTGCTGACCCATAAATTGCTCTTCTTAGTAGGGCATAACATTTTGTTTTGCTCTGTAATATATTTTACTGTGCTCTCATTATTTTCTCTATAACATCAGTTAGCTCCTTCCAAGTAGAAGATAACTTCATCAACCCTACCCACACTGGCATATGAGACAGCACCTAACTGCTGTGATGAGACGAGGGTACCTTAGCAAACTCTCAGGAGCTCCGTGAGAATTTTAACACAGTGATACTTATGAACAAAGAAAAAAAAACTACAGCAGTTAAGTTTTGGGCTCCAGCAACCTCATATAGGGAGATCATGCACACACACAAATTACTGAGTACTAAGATCATCATGAACCAAGAAAGTCTGGCATAGTGCTTTTTTTCTAACCACTGATAGAAAGGAAGGAGTCTCAGAATATAAGATCCCTGTTGTTGAGAAAACAAGACAAATATGGCCCGTGTAGGAAGTAATCAAAGCAAAAACAATGAATAACGGGACTTCATTTGAGCTTAAACTAGGTGGATTCTCAGATCCAGTTCTTTAAGTCAGTTGAAAGTCGTGGGAATGCCCCAGTGCGTAGTGCGAATTGGGGGAGCAGTTACACTGTGTGGGTGGCACCCCGAGTCCTCTTCTCAGTCTCCGCCGTATCTTTGATGCCCTGGTAGGGCAGCCTTCTAGTGGCTTGAATGCAGCACACCAGCACGTAGAGGGGGCCAAGCAGGCAGCCCGCCTTTCTGTGGCAGTGGTGGAGATGAAAGGCTGCCTTCTGATTGTTGCCATGCCAGCCCATGGCTTCTGCCCAGTGATATTTATACAGCTGAGAAGGGTATGTGAGTCTCACGTTCTTTCAACATCGGAATCAGAGCTATTTTCTCAGAAGATGGGTCCACAATGGAATGCATGTGTTTTCCAGCATCTAATGACCCTCAGCTCCCGGGGTCCCTAAATACCGCAACTCTGTGGCTAAGCTGGTTGAGTCCCTTCCATCCAGAACTCTGATTAGATTCCAGACTTTAGATGATTCGGTTTCAGAATTGGAGTTGAAGCATGTTGGGGATTTATAGCCTGTGAGTTGCATTCGTTTTGGTTACTGAGGTTTCGCATTCATCTGACAGAACTAGAGGAAATGGTTTATCAAATAGTTCTCAACTCAGCCAAATTCTCCAGATTGCTCAGGAACTGAGCTCCAAACCCAGGCCCTCATCCACCAGCAAGCACAAATTAGGGGCTTGAAACACAGCCCACTAAGTCGACTTGAATTTGCCTAATGAGAATTCTCATCAGTGTTCTCTGGGGCTGCAGCCAGGCTCACAGGCGGAAGTGTATGGGACTGAAAGATGCCGCACTGACAAGCGACTGCAAGCGTCTGCCATTTTAGAAAAGGAAGTAGAGCCACAAACAAGGTATTCTACTGAGCAGGGCTCAATAAAGACAAGGAGGTGACAATTCCTACAGCCACCGGTTGTGCATGCGTGTGGGGTGTGTGCACGTGCGGCATTTGCATGTACTTGTGTGGGTATGAAGGTACATGCACGTGTGTAGAGGACAGAGGTTGTCCGAGCTCTTCCACAGTTGCTTTTGCACCTTACGATTTGAGAGAGGGTATCTTGGTGAACTTGGAGCTCACTGATTTGCCTAGGCTGACCAGTCACCACACCCCAGGGAGCTAGCTGTCTGGCTCCCTCTCCTCCCCAGCACTGGAGCTACAGATGCACTCTCATTGCATGACTTCTATATGGGGAGCAGGGATCAGAACACAGGTCCCTGTGATTGCTCAACTGCTCGACAGACACTCCACCTGCTGAGCCTCTTCTCTAGCCCCTCTTACGGTAATATTTTTTAAAATTTGTTCGAGACTTATCTGTAGCTGGAGTTTTCTCCAGTCCTGCCTGGCCCACAGTCAGGACAAATCTCTCTCACCCACCAGTCCCATAGCTGCTCAGACCCAACCGAGTAAACACACAGAGACTTATGTTGCTTACAAACTGTATGGCCGTGGCAGGCTTCTTGTTATCTAGTTGTTCTATCTTAAATTAAGCCATTTCTATAAATCTATACCTTGCCATGGCTTGTGGCTTACCAGTATCTTACATGTCGGTACTCATCCTGGTGGCTGGCAGCGTCTCTCTGCCTCAGCCTTCCACTTCCCAGAATTCTCCTCTCTGCTTGTCCCGCCTATACTTCCTGCCTGGCTACTGGCCTATCAGTGTTTTATTTATATAGAGCGATATCCATAGCACTTATTCTTTTTTATCTCATGTGTACAAGTGTTTTGCATACATGCTTACATGTGCACCGTGTGCGTGCCTGATGCCGGTAGAGGTCAGAAGAAGGCATGGAATTCCCTGGAACTGGTGTCAAGGATGGTTGTGAGCCATCAACCATATAGATGCTTGTAATTGAACGTGGTTCCCTGAAAGAACAGCAAGTGCCCTTAACCTCTAAGCCAAATCTATCCCCATCTTACAACATTCTTTATAGAGTTTTCAATATGTTCATTTTTCATTTCATTCATTTATTTTAATTAAAATATAATTACATCATTTCACTCTTTTTTTTCTTCCTCCCAACCCTTTCTATACCCCATTTACTGTCTCTCAAATTCATGGACCCCTTTACTTTGATTATTGTTGTTACATATATGTGCATAAATATATAAACACAATTCACTGAGTCCATTTAGTGTTGCTTGTAACTATACGACCTGAAGGCTGTCCACTTTGTCTTGGACAACTAATTAGAGAGCATCTCCCTACAGAAGGCTGATTCTTCTCCAGGTGGTCATTAGTTGCCTATAGTTCTTAGTCTAGGGGTGGGGTCCCATGTGACTTCTTCCTTCCTCATTACCATGCCTATTGATGGTATCATTTTAGAAGGGTTTTTTGTTTAAGCAACCATACAGTTGCAGTATCATGAGTGTGGCTCCCTTGTCATTTCTAGGAGATACAATTTCATGGCAAACTTTCTGGTTCTCTGGCTCTTACACTCTTTCTGCCCCGTCTTCTAGGTTTCCAGTACTAGACATGATTTCTTTCCTGGGGAGTGAGCCCTGCACCCAGGTAGACAGCTGTCGGTTACTTCAAAGACAGGAGTGCCGCTATTGCACCTTTAGGAACACCTTGCTTACTGGTCATTGTTCTTTAGAGGCATCACAGCTGGGTAGGATGATTGATTGCTTGATGGATTGCTTTTCTCCTTCGGCAGCTTGCTTAGCACCTTCTGACACTATGAAAACTAGTCTTCCAGGAAGGATTTTTTTCAGGTCACACCCAGCTCTAATCTTTTGAGTCTTGTGTCCAAAGTATATGATATTTTTAGCAATAGGGAATTACTTGCAACCTCTTAGAGGCAACTAAGAAATAGCCTGTATTGTTTTTGTGAATCTCTTGAATAACTCTGACCAATAACTAAAAAAGTTTCCTATGCCTGGTATTAGGGGTTTTTTTTGGATGGTCTATGGCTGCTGTGGGGTTATATGTTGTCTTGATGATAGTTATGCTGAACTGGACATGATGAAATCCCAAGGTAGGTGTAATTTGCATTTTCCTGATGGTCAAGGATGTCAAACACTTTTAAAAGTATTTATTGGGCATTTGTATCTCTTCTTTTGAGAATATCTTTTTAGTCAATTAGCTCCTTTATTGAGTATCATAACTAATTAATTACTCAATACAAAGTGGCCAGCCCTAAAAACAAATATATACAAGCAACACTAAAAATATTGGTTGTATTTGTATATTTATTCATACTTCTTCCAATCTCTCTCTCTCTCTCTCTCTCTCTCTCTCTCTCTCTCTCTCTCTCTCTCTACAAAACAAGAACAATTAAAGAAAAAGAGGCCATGCATTTGAGATGGAGCTGGAGTAGGTATGGAAGGGTTTGCAGGAAGAGGAAGGGTGATGTGACTTGTAATTATATTTTAATTAAAAAGAAACAGAAAATGATTTGTGTATTTCTTGATATTTGCCTATTATAGTTCTTTACAATTTAGTTACTATTAATGCTGTTTACATTAATATTAATACATTAATATTAAGTATTCCTTAACCCTCTGATATACAGCTGGTAAAGACCTTTCCCCTTTCTACAGGCTGTCTTGACTCTTAGGACTATTTCCTTTGCTGTGTAGAAGCCTTTTAACCTCAAGTCCCAACACATGTCAGATCTTGGGATTTCCCATGTATTGTAGTCCTGTTCAGGAAACTCTTCATTATGTCTGTATCTCGAGGTGTTTACCCTCTTGTCCTCTAGAAGTTTCAAAGTTTCACTAATGTCTTTTATTCCTTTGGAGTTGCCTTTATTTTCAGTTGACATTTATGGATCTAGTATGCATGATCTTCTACATGTGGAAATCCACTTTTCCCAACACACTTTATCAAAAATTAGGTGGTCATGACTGTGTGTCATGTATGGCTGCTCTGTATTTCCCTTGGCCTTCATGATGGTTTTTATGGTGGCCTCATGGCTCTATAGCATGTTTTGATGTCAATTGTTGAACTGTCTCCAGGACTGCTTTTGGTCCTAAGAATAACTTTAGCTATTAGAGTATTTTGTTTTTCCATATGAATTTTAGGATTGCTGCTAAGAATTTCTTTCATAGAAATGTTGATGAATAACCATAGAACTTTTAGGAAAAATTGTCCTGGGTAGGGGGATTCATTACCAGAAAGACACCCAGACAACACCATGAATAAATGAGAGATATAAAGAAAAAGAAATGAATAAGGGGTGAAAATGAGACAGGATACAGCTCCCCAAAGACCAGTAAGGCAATGCAGAAGGTAGATCATGAACTAGTCACACAACATACATGATGCTCCCCTAAATGTTGAGTCAGTGGAGCATCCACAGGGCATATGGACTCCTTATGGACTCTGCTGAGGGAACATGTGCTCTTGTCTCAAAATCCTGGAAAAACTGCAACATTAGTTTATAATGATTTCTAGTTTATGCTCTTTAGGCTGAAATAAAAATGAGTAAAATGTTTTAAACTCCCCTTGACTTATTTATCCAAATCAGAGAAGTGGTTACCTTCAATTTCATGGTGAGTGCATGTGCACACACATATCTAATGTTGAAAACTGGGTTTTCAGGGAGCACTAATCTTGAGTATTTTCCCACCAAAATAGTAATAATTTCTCTGAAAGAAGATTGTTAAGTAGCATTCAAGTCAGTTACAACAGACAAATGACACATCTTTGAGCAAAACATTGTCAAGTGACAGTGCCTAAGAATCTATGGGAAGCCCCCCCACTGCAAGGTTGCTTGTGGGGGTTTGAAATGAAAATGGTCCCCATAGGCTCATAATTTGCATGATTAGTCCCCAGTTGATGAACTGTTAGGAAAGGATAGGAGGTGTGGCCTTGTTAAAGAGGTATGTCACTTTGAATCAACAGGTTCTCCTACATCAGGCATTTCTGGCAAAGGAACAGTTGATTTGGGCTCACGGTTTCCAAGGTTTCTGTCTGTGGTGCCTTGGCTCCGTTGCTTTTGGACCTGTGGTAAAGTAGCACATCAAGGCAAGAACACACAGTAAAGGAAGTGGCTTATCACACGGCAGTCAGCGGGAGGAAGAAAACCTGAGTATTCCATATCTTCTACAAGGACACCCCCCCCCCAGTGGTCTAACTTACTTCTGCTAGGCACCACCTTAAAAAGGTTCTATACTTCCCAAGAGTATAACACTTGGGGACTGAGCCTTAAACATTATAGCCCTGAGGGGCACACTTACCTAAAAAAAAATAGCAAACATTAATTCAACAAGTATTTATTGAGTATTTCATACATACTAGGTGTTGATGTAAACATGGAAATTATAGCAGAAGTCTGAGAACAAAAATGCTTGTTGGGTAAGTACTAAGGAGTACTGGAAAGGAAGCTAACATTGCTCAAAGGAGACTAAAACATAACCAGGACAGCCAGGGAAAGCCTTATTGAGGAAAGGCCTAAAGAAAGAGAGGAAGTTACATGGCCTAGGAAAGCAATTTGAAGCAAAGGAAATAAGTGAGAAGTCTTTGGGGTAGCACTGTGACGAAGGAGGCATCAGGGATGGAGAAAGGACTGGATTAGCTGTGGCAGGAGTCAGAAGATGGAAAGAAAGTCATGGAGGCCAGCTCAAGCGGGACCAGTGGCCCACAAGAAGTATTTGGGCTTTAATTCTCAGTTAAACGCAAAGCCATTAGAAAGTTTTAAGCGGAGAAAAAAACATATATTGACTTCTTTTTTAGAAGAAGGACTTGAGCCCCTGTTTTGACTGTCCATGGTTGGGAAATTTTGGACTCCCCTAGGTAGAAGACCATGGGTTAATCTAAGTGGTTTGGAGCAAGGGAGCTAGCTAGATATGTGTTATAAACAGGCCGAGTCAACAGATATCCTGACAGATTATCCACATGGCATGAAAGAAGACTTAAGGATGATACCAAGAATATGGCCTCAGCTACTGAAAGGATGAAACTTTCCCTTGATGGAGATCAGAAACGTTTAAGAATTTCAGAGCAGAGGGATACTAGGAATTCAGAGTTTGAACACAGTAAACTTAAAATTGCATTAAGTATATAATGTTTCCTTGTTCTCTGACACACCATACATTCTCCTACACACACACACACACACACACACACACACACACAAATAAACACACACAAATAAACACACACACACACACACACACACACACACACACACACACACACTGCATGCACATGCTTGTGTTTTCTATTGTAGTCCACCATTTAGACTACAGCATTGGGAGCCTTTTGATTCCTGATTCTATCATTCTCTGTTAGCTGAATGAATCAACACTGGGGAACCTGGTGCAGTATGTCTGTCATTCTTGGACAAGGTGATTCCTAAGACTAGGGCCGATGTAGAGTATGCTGAAATTTCTTCAACACAACATAGAACATTTCTGATCCATCTTTATTCTACTGCTAGTGAGCAAACAACTAGAGTGTTTGTCCTCATTTGCTTCTCTGTTGCCACAATGGAATGCTGACCAAAAGCAACTTGGTGAGGAAAAGATTTATTGCAGGTTATAGCTTATAGTCCACCATTCAGAGAAGCCAAGGCAGGGGCTCAAGGTAGGAAACTGAGGCAGGAAATGAAGTAGAGACCACTGAGGAATGCTGTTTACTGGCTTGCTTTCTCTGGCTTGTTCAGCTACTTTTCTCATACTGCCCAGGCCTAGGGATGATACCACCCAGAGTGGGCTGGGTCACCTTCTATCTAAAATGCCTCATAGTCCTGGTCCATAGGCCAATCTGATGGAAGCAATTCCTCAACTGAGGTTCCCTCTTCGCAGTTGACCCTAGTTTGTGTTAAGTTGATAAAAAACTAACCAGTCCAGAGTCAAACTTCAGATAACCAGGTGAGAGCTAGGAAACATGATAAATCTCTGTCCATGAACTGTGAACTATTCATGACTCCTGAAAAATCCTTCAGTCTGATCATAAAGGGAAGAAATTAACACAGTCTGTGAAACATGGTTTAAGAGATAGTGTGAGGTGATGACACTGTCCTGTCTCTGTCTTGGCTTCCTAGATGTCACAAAGTGAGTAACTTTTTCTAGTACACACTCTACCACGGGGTATTGCCTTTCCAGAGCCCAAAAGCAAAGAGCCAAGAAACAATAGACTTAGGCTTCCGACACCATAAACCAAAATGGTTTTTCTTCTTAAGTTGCTTCTCTCTGGTGTTTTGCTGCAGTTGGGGAAATCTCACCAACATTGCCCTTGTGCCACAATATTTCTTTGATTCTAAATGCTACTCAATACGCTTTTATCTACTCTATTGCTTAAATTCAGCCCACGAAGTGTGCATTTAGAAAAAGGCTACATTATTATTGAAAGTAAAAGTAGAGCAGAATTCAAGTTCTTACAGTGATGTAATATATATATATATATATATATTTGAGGTAGGAGAAAGTCAATAGCAAGTACCTGTGTTAGGAAAAGACCAGGTCAATTTATAAGGCAACAGGCTGGGCGTTGGTGGTGCATGCCTTTAATCCCAGCACTCGGGAGGCAGAGCCAGGCGGATCTCTGTGAGTTCGAGGCCAGCCTGGGCTACCAAGTGAGTTCCAGGAAAAGGTGCAAAGCTACACAGAGAAACCCTGTCTCAAAAAACCAAAAAAAAAAAAAAAAAAAAAAAAAAAAAAAAAAAAAAAACCAACAACAACAACCAAAAACCAGCATTTCAAAGAAATGAAAAATTCATTAATACTAATGGTCACTGAAAGGTTTTTAAACTCCTCAAACTGATCACT